>NC_092501.1:48248872-48476372 GCF_047511675.1 Marmota flaviventris
TTATTTTGAAAGAAGTCATAATGCATGGGTCTTCAAGGTGTCCAGGAAAAGGAAAAAGGGATCTGAGCTGGGTCATAACAACATTCTGGAGCCCAACAGGTAGAGTCTATTATGAAACAGACTCTAATTCATTACCAGGGTGTGGATAAAGAAATAGCCCACTCGTGTCTAGATGGGCACTCATCCACGTGTACCTCACAAACAATTTAGCAGGCCCAAATGTTAGTTCTCAGTCACTCATTGTCCATACACATAAAGTACATTTCTAAAATGCACCGTCATAATTTATAATTGATTTCCAAACCCTTCACTTGTTTTTTTTTCTGCAGCTCTGCCCCTAATTAATGCAACAAATAACGTTACTCAATGAAATGGCTCTTATTATGATAGTGGTATTAATATATACAGCAACAATAGCCAATACCTGAGAGCTTGTAAGGTACCAGGCACTGTGCCAAACACTTTACATGCAACGACATCTCACTTCTCACCCATAACCTTGATAATGATTGACTATATTTTCCCCGTTGGTTCAGATGAGAAAACTGAGACTTAAACAGATCAAAGTCAAGCACCCAAGGTTACCAAATAGCATGTTAAAACTAGAATTAAAACCCAGGTCTTCTGACTGCTGACAGGTGCCCTTAACCAGGATCCTGCGTGGCCTTTATAATTCAAGTTTACCAACAACCTTCTCTATGCATGCACAGGGCTAGTAACTTCTATGAAGATCTGACTTATGATTGCAGAAGTACACTCCTAATTCTAGTACTTTGATCATTTTATGTATGGAAAGAAGTTTTACTTAAATCCAGACCTATTTGTCTGAGAGCAGATTTTAAAAAGAAACAAAACATCAGGCTATGCTGGCAGAGGCTTGCTTGAAATTCACTCACACTGATAGAAAGAAGTTAATTAGCTCAATCCAGTCAATGTCTGATTTTATTAAATGCTAAGAATTAAATGAAGATTTTAACATAAATAAATCAAAGAAAAGGTTTCCTGTCTACCCCAATCCCCCAACTTCTCCCCGTGTAGATGGTGTGTTAATTGGATGCTTTCCAAAGGGAAAAACACTTCTTAACATCTGATGCTTGAGAGTCCAGAAATGTATTTTCCACATAATAGATATAAATAATGAACACAGGGCTACATTAATTTTAATCCATGTTAAATATGGTTTCTGGGTTGTGTTTATTTGTAACACATTCCTTCTCTGTGCTATTTCTCTCCTCTCCACCATGTCACTATTTAGCCTGAAATTTCACAATATGAAAATGAAAAAAACAAACCCCATCCTAATTATCTCCTGCAGGATCATAAAAATAACATTAATAAAATGTGGTAAATATCAGCAGTGATCATTACCAGGCCCACATCACCAGAAAATGAAATGCAGCACCCCAAAGCAAGAAGGATTAAAGCAAGCCCGCCACCATTAGGCACACACATATTAGCATATTTGCTCTGTAAGCGGATTTAATGGTAATAATAAAGTTGTCTTTAATCTGAACTGGACAAAAATTTCAAATGTACATGGCTACGCACAGCACAGACGCCCTGGCATCTGTACACCACTTTATATTTTTCAAAGCACTGTCACACCTGCTCTTTCTTCTTTGCGTCCCTGTTTCCTTCAAGCAAAAGCAGGTATAACAGATCTCACGTTTACTTGACAACTGAGACTGCCAGAAGGGAGAAGATGGGACCTTCCTGGATTTGCCTCATGAGTCAACTAACCGAAGCCCCCAGGGCCTGGACCCATGATCTTCCCACTAGAATAGCCTTTCTTTTGGATAAAACCACATGACAATAAGGACCCCTAGTTGTCATAGGAAAAACATAAAAGACAAAACACAGTAAGTCAGAATGAAAAGTCAATAAGGTCTCTTACCGGGGACTACCAGAAACAGCTGATGGTACCCTGTGGTGGGCAGTGTAGACAGTGATAAAGCAACATTCTATGCACAGCCTTCTTCTATACCACGGTCCCCAACATATCCATACAGGTAGAATGGCTTGGAAAAGTGCACTTAGGGAGTCAAATGTAGAGAAACTTGATTGGTCAGTTTGTGACACAGAAACAAGACGAGGTAGCAAGATGCCAAAGTAAAAAGTAAACTTTGGTTCCTGTCATATAATATCCAATATGTAAAATTTTAATATACTGAAGGAAATTCAAGTACATTATCAACTATTGACAGGTACTTATGGTTATAAGAAGATAAGCGAAAGACATTAGCTTAAATAAATAAATAGATATAACAGCATGCAGCTGGGCTCTAATGAATTAGTTCCCTAATTGGCCTTCCCTGAACCCCACAGCAGTCTCCATTAGGCCTTCCTGCACAATCCATACATCAATAACAGGATGTTTTTATATCTAAGTCTCTGGGCCAAGCCATCTCACTGGCCTTGACTACATCTTAGGAAGTAAGAATAAATAAGGGGCAAGTTGAAGTTTAGCCACAACAAAAGTTGCATTGTTGCACAAGGAATCATGTTTAAAAATTGGGGCCAGAGCCTGGTACAGTTCTTTGATCAATAAACATTACTTTGAGTGAATGTATTTTTCTGGAGGTACAGAATGTGGGCTGGAAGAACAGAAGGGCCTTGTGGAGACATTGGAATTAGTCAGTCATGTAGGACAAAAACCAGATTATCACGTGAGTTCAAAACACTGGCTGTGGTCATTATTGCTAAACTCACATCCCCTAAACATAGGCCATATGCAGGGGGCAAAGCACAAGGACACATGTTTGAGATGTTTTCAGAAACATCCTAAAGACAATCTTGTCCAGTGGGTCTCAATCTTTCCTGTGCATGACTTTCATCTTTTCATATGACAGCAAACACTCAGAAGGCTTCATAAAACACAAAATTGCTGACCCTTAACCAGAGAGTTTCTGATTCAGTGCTTCTGAGGCAGGGCCTGAGAGTCTGCATCTTGAACAAGTTCACCAGTGACGATGCTGCTGCTGCTCTGGGGACATCACTTTGAGAACCCTCCTTTTGTCCAATGTCTTCATTTCAGAAAGGTGGAAACCCAGAGAAGGGAAGTAACTTGTTCACAGGGCCCACACCCAGTAGCTCACTAAGGATCCCTTTTGTTATGAATTCAATGTGTCACCCTAAAATTCACATGCTAAAGTCTTAACCCCTCATATCTTAGAATATGACCTTATTTGAAAATAGGGTCACTGTAGACATAATAAGATGAGATCATACTGGACTAGGGTGGGTCCCTAATCCTATGGGACTGACTGGTGTGCTCATAAAAGGGAAGTTTGAGCAAAGACACACATGCGGAGAAATACTGTGTGATGTGAAGATGCAGGCCGCATGGACGTCTCCCCAGGCCAGGGAAGATGGAAGATGACCACCAACCATCAGCAGCTAGTGGGAAGGCAGGCAGACAGCCTCCCCCACAGCCAGTGGAAGGAACAACCCTGCTGACACCTTCATCTTGGACTTCCAGCCTCCAGTAGTGTGGCACAATAAAGTTCTGTTGTTGGAGCCACCCAGTTTGTGGTGATTTGTCACAGTGACCCTGGTCATCTAGTGCACCTTTAAAGGAGACCACCAGGGCTAAGGGAGACACCTCCCTGAGGGATGTTCCGGAGCAGCCCCAGGCTCCATCTCCTCACCCATCTCTTTCTCCCACTCAGTCCACTCAGAAAATTCTCTCTATCCCTCCACTGAGAACAGGGGCTCTTTAGTCTTCCGAAATCTACGCTCAAGGCTTGGCTCTATTGAGGGTGTAAATCTGCAGTGATCTCTTTCCAAAGTCATGTGGCCGTAGTGGTAGGGACCCTTGTCTTGCACATGCTCTGACCCAGTGTGCCTGCTTCTAGGGCTTCCAATGAAAGAAATCAAGATCCAATTGGAAGAACATGTGAATGAATATGTGTCTTTGTGAAAGGAATAATAGTAAAATAAATGAAAGAAAAACTTGTTATGAGGTTATCAGGTTGTCGTGAAAGCATTCTTCATTAGGATATTATATGGAAAATGCACATTCTGTAAAATTGAGTAAAAAGGCAAGATATAAAATACATTGAAAGAGTGGAATAATGCTACAAGGAAATACCGTAAAATATTAAGGGTTTAATTTGAGGGCTGGCAAGACTATTGGAAATATTTAAATATTTTTCTTCTACTTTGCTTTTTCTTTGAAGAGCATCTATTATTTTCAAAATAGAAAGATCATTTGTCAGGAGTGGGTTCCAGAGATTCGCAATGTTTCCTTGCTCATCTTCGTTCCTGTATTCCCTTCCATCATGTTGCCCCGTCACAGAACAAAGTCACCTAAAATCTATGACATGTCTGATAATTCTGTCCCCACAAGGAGGAAGGACCTTTTTGCTTTGAAGACTGGGTACATCCCTTATAATCTGACTCAACCTGCTTTCCTCCTCATTAGAGAAACAGAGTTGGCAGGATTGTACAGTCATGCACATAAGGTTCTCTCCCTTTTCCATGTCTGGTGCCTGATATCGGTTTCTGCCTCAAATCTCTCCAAGTGGTTCTCCCACAAAGAATACTACTTACATTTATCATCCTTTGTCTTGTAGCTGCTTTCTTTTATGTAACCAGATATGTTGTACCACACTGTCTAAAATTCTGCCTTTGTCATATTGTCCAAGTTCAGTCACTGGAAACTGATTTGGGTTAAAACAGGTCTTCTTCTAAACATGAATAGCTTTAGGAAATGTGAAGTGATCAGGCAGTCATACTTTAGTATGAATCAGCTCCAAGACGCTTTCTTTCTCATATCCAACTGAGAGTATTTTAAACTGAGGAATTGGAGTTCTGAAGGGAAGATGAAGTCACACACAGTCATATTACAGAAAGAGGGCACTGACCAGGATGTGGGTATTCAGCATTTAAGAAATAGAGTAGTGGAAGTTAGGAAAGGAGGGAATGTGACAAAGACAAATTAAACCCGGGGCTGAGTTCTGCTGGATGGTCCTACTTGAGTAGCTTTCATTCTATTATATTATTTTACAGAAAAAGAATTTCTATAGCAGCTTATAACTGATGTTCAAAGTAAAGAGGAACACCCAAAGTTTTCAAATCATGTGACTAACAACAGATCTGGAGCTTCCTTTAATACTGAATAATGAATCAGTAAACAGCTGAACATGAGTTAAATGACATTAGTCATTTCGCATGCATGGATAAATATGTAAAATATAAGTGTGTATTTTATATACATATATACATATATATATGCAGCATGTATATATGTATAACTGTATGTGTGTGTGTGTGTATATATATATATACATGTACAGATGTGTAGACATACACAGAGTAGGTTTTAATAATTTCTCACCTGAGTTCTGACCCTGGTAAGAAATCCAACCCCAAATCCCTTAACATCATATTCAAAAATGTATGTCTGTGTGTGCTTGCTTCTGGGTGGAGGTCCACAGCTGTGAGCAGGTTCTTGGAGGGCAAGTCACTGTGTTAAGGACCTACTGGTGGCTGTAACACAAACCCATGCTGTTCAAGGCTCCTGGATTTCACGCCCTTGGCCCAGCTCCTCACACACAGGTCCTCTGCAAAGAGGAAGAAAGCCAGGATGGTGCTGCACTGGACAGAACCTGGCCCTCTCCCCACACAAGTGATGTCACTGGAGGCTTCATGCCAGGGACCTGCCCCTGGCACCCAGGTGGTTCCTCCACGTGGAGTGGGGCAACAGAGGGGAGAGGCTCTGATTAGGTTTCCTCTAAGACTCTTTTGGTCCCAAGGAAGTCAATGAGCCTGCTGACGTTCTCGGATCTGCCACTCAACTCTGAAAGGCAGATCCATTTTCTCTACAAATTTGCTCCTGGCTGTACAACTCAGTGGCACATTCCATCTCCTTCCTCTTCTCTTCTTAATATGAATCCATAAAATTTTAATTATCAAAAAAAATTCTTTCAAAATATTAGAGAAATCAGGCAGATCTTTTAAACCCCAATGCTTTAGGAATGCTCCCTTGGGAATGCTCCTGGCCCAGGACCCATCTTACATCTTCAGGGCAAGACAACAGTCACTGATGTGTACGATAAGCCAAAACCAACACAAAGACCTGCGATGATAAATTCACTCTTGTGAATTTTCTAAGGCAGGAAATGTGAGCAAACACATTTTATGATGTTTCTAACAAGGTAACCGGAAAATTGAATTGACCGGAATCCCATTCCCAAACCATCCCAGTTAAGAATTATACACCTAGTTACAGACTCTTTCAATTCCAGCTTAATTTAACATTTACTCACAGCAAAGGGAAGGCATGACGAAGATGACGAAGGGAGCCTGGGTCTGCTATCAGCAAGACACCAAGGTGCCCCTACACACCCTCAGGACTGTGGCCCACCCACCACCTACCCTCCTCTTTCCCTTCCTCTCTTCTCCCACCGGTGGCAGCCACGGCCATGGACATGCATTTCCATTACCAGCACCATCTTCAGCGAGGCATGCGGGCTACAGCTTCCAGTTTATAAACCTGTAACTTGGATACCATCTCCTTTTTGCCCTCTGCACAAGCCCATAAACATCCCCAGCTCTGGCTCATGATGGGTTCTGTGCTCTAATGGACGCTCCCTCCTGGATATCCCAAAAGAGAAAGATGTGTCTGGTAAGTGGGAGAGGTCAAAGCCGAGCACAGCTATTTATTACATATACTGCGACCAGATGGATCTAACTCATCCATCAAAGCCCTCGTCATCCTCATCACATTAGCTTCTTATAAAAGCCTCCTGCTCTTTCCCCGCACAGTTCAGTTCTCTCTCCTCCTCCCTCTCTCTCTCTCTCTCCCTCTCTCTCTCTCTCTCTCTGGCTCTCTCCCTCTCATGCACTTTCAGGAAAATGAACCCTCTCTAACCCCATTGCTGTTCTCCTTAAATCATGGCTACCCATCACTCCGTGGCTATTTTTAAACTTTACTTTTATCAATACTCATCCTGTAGCTCAGGGAGATATTAAAACTGTACTGGGGCAAGGAAGGGCGTTTCTGACACTTGCTCCCTCATTCATCAGTTCCTCATAGGCCCGTTGGTGACAATGAAAAGATTTCACAATACCGTGCAGCAGAAACTCATTCTCCTGCTCATCCATCATGCTCAGCCTAGCAGCAGTTCCACTGACCTAATCTGCAATGCCTCGGTACTCGCTGGAGATTTCTTAAAGGCACCCTTCATTGTTGTCTGTAACAAAGAATAGGCCTGGGCCATTCGATAAGGAGGCTAAATGGTGCAAGGATTAATGAAATATTCCTTCATCTTCCCAGTCCTGGGTTCAAAGACTGCGGGGCGGCCCAAGCCAAGAATCTTCTAAAGGCTGAACTCCATGTAGCTCACTAATGGTCCAGCTGAGCAGGCTTAAATGCAAAGAGCATTTCTTGGGGCACAAGAGGAAGAAGGGCCCCAAACTGTGAGTGCCTTCAACAATCCATTTCTTCATTCGTTCACCGATTCATTTGCTCATTTTTGCAAACGCTCTTTAAATACCTCCCATGTGTTAAGTTTTACTTTAAGCACTGGGACCTGAAAGGTGGAGAGTAGAAATGTCAGTTGCAAGGAGCTCATGCTTAGTGGAGGGAAAGAAAAATAAAAAGCAAAGATTTAAATGACAGAAGTCATGGCAGGCTGCTAGCTGGCCCTGGCACACCTGCCCCCTTCTTCCGTTCCCTAACTGAATTTCCTTTGAACTGTAGTAGAGTACATGGCAGCCCTGCTGAAGACTCCATCTTTCAACCACCCTGGCAGCTCAGTGATGCCATGCGACAAAAATCAAGCCAACAGAGTACCAGTAAAGTGTTGTGTGCAAGGTTCATACTGTATCCTTAAAAGGGACACTGGCTGTGCTTCATGCTGTCTCCTCTTTCCCCATGAGACAGAACACAACCCTGGGCTGGTGAGCCAGCTGTGGCCAAGAAGACATGGAAGACCAAAAAAAGACTGGCAAGACCAACCAGGCAGATGGAGCCTGAGTCCCTGAATGACCCCAGGGAGGAAAAAGACTAAAGGTATTCGATGACCCTGAACTGGCAATGATCCAAGCCCTGGCTGCAGAGACTAGATGTGTGTGAAGGTGGTGGAATAAAGAGGGCTTAGACATCCAAATGTGTTTGACCTTCAGAGCTTTCTGAATAGAACCCAGAGGACAAAGGGCTACACTACAGGTCCTTATGTGTTTTGCAGCTGACATCGGTCCCACTTAAATGCCCAGAATGAGGACAAATGAGAGGCAATTCAGAGACCCCAATAGATAAACACAATAAGCACTCTGATTCATTTAAGTTCACAGACCATTTCCCCCTTACCCTCCAGCTTGTTCCTTGCTAAGCAAAACAAAACAAAACCCTCTGGAGAGTGCTGCAGTTCTTAACGGTCAGTGCTGTTCATTCTGCTGCCTACTTAAGCGTTCCTTGGACTATTCTAATTTCAGATCTCTGTCCTCTCTCTGGAATGAAGCATAAGCTCCCTGAGGGTAAGAATCACATCTTTAGTTTCTCTCCCACTGGATTCTGGCATAGGCCTCAGCAAGACACAGACACTCCAAAATAAATAAATAAATAAATAAATAAATACCAACACGTAGAGAACTGGAAAACCAAAGAAATGAACTAAGGATGTCACTGAGCAAATTTTGTGAAAAAATTAAAAAAAAAAAAAAAAACTAGTGCTGGAACCAGCATTTAGGGTGCTATGGTTTATTCTTCCATAATAAAAAGGCAGAAAAAAAAGAATCCTTAAGAAATGAAGAATCACTGCTGTTATATTTAAAGAAAAGAAAACACAAGAAGAAATGAAGAATCAGTCGGGTACAGTGGCACACACCTGTAATCCAGCAGCTCAAGAGGCTGAGGCAGGAGGATTGTAAGTTCATAGCCAGCCTCAGCAAAAGCAAGGTACTAAGTAACTCAGTGAGGCCCTGTTAAATACAAAATAGGGCTGGGGGTATGGCTCAGTGATGGAGGCCCCTGAGTTCAATTTCTGGCACCCAAAAGAGAAAACAAGAAATGAAGATTCCTAAAGAATACTGAGAACAAGAGCTCACAGCCAGATAATGGTAAAGATCTTCCAAAATATGGTCTTTTAGTATCTTTTCAGGATAGCAGAATACCAGCCTGGGGCAGAAACAAGGGCAAAGCCATGTTACAAATACCAAAGTCACTCACCCCGAGCACTCTGGGTCTTAATCCTTCCCCTCTAATCCTACCCATGTCCCATCACAAATTCCAGTTGAGAGCCCAGAGGTGGCTGAGGTGGTGAGAATGGTAGGACACCTTCGTGGAGTATAGAGGCGAGGGACATCAGTAGCATAGTCATAATCTACGCCTGGCTCTCAATCCATTCTGGAGCCTAATCAAGAGGCCCCTTATTAATTCTGAATTAGAAACAGCATCAATTTCTCCAGCCAATCACAATACTAAAACGCCAATCTCCACTCCTGTGAGCAAAATATCCCTATAAGATAGCTAATGAATAATATATAAAAATGTTTTATTTAAAATTAGTTGAATCTAATATGCCATTGATTTTAATATATAGGATTTTTATGTACCACTTAGAAAAACAAAGCTATTACACTGAAACAATGCTCTCCAATCGCCTTGAATTCTTACTTTATACTTACTAAAATAGTTCTTTTAGACTAATTTAGACATGGATTTTTATCACCCATGTATATATTTTTTAAATGTGAATTATATGAGATGAGGTATTCCAGAAATTTTTACTCATTTTTTGACTCTTGGCATCAATCTTCAGCTCAGAGTTTAGCATTGCTTTTGATTTCATGCAGAATATCATCTTCTCTGTCCATCAAGAGTGTAGACAATGCAAGCTACCAACACATATTCTCTAAGTCTGGACACTAGCACCCTGAGTCTTACCAAGAAATGTTAGCAGAAGGTTCCCAGACAACAACCAGACTTATAGTCTTTCCATGAATGGTCCATCAGTGGTGGGTCATTATTATTTAGTATTGACTGAAACGGTTGGGGTCACAGTTCAGAAGAGCCACCAGGAATAGTTGCCAAGGCTTCCAAGCCCAGGCAGAGACAAAGAGGCTACAACAGACTCCGGTCATCAGCTCTCTTTCATAAGCACCATGACTTGGAAAGATTCACCCCCACTGCTGATGAATTAAAATGTGAAAGAGCATGCATCCTAGCAACATGGACTGCAGTATGACTTTTAGTGGACATTTATTATATTATCTTCCCAGAACTGCACATGAGCTTATGGAGAGGGACCTCCTACCATGGGATTGGCTCCCAGCCATAGAAGTAGATGCTTGACCCCAATCCTAGGACTGCAGTCAACACTCTACCCCTAGCTGGCTATATAAGAATCACAAGCCAAAATCAGGGTGTCAAGCGGAATATGCCGTTATCCAGGGTTACAAGGGAGGGAGGAATCACCTTCCTGGCTTATTCAGGTTGCTGGCAGAATCCAGTTCCTCACAGCGGCAGGTCTGAGGTCTCCCTTTACTGTCTGCCAGCTGGAATCCACTGTCTGCCCCTAGAAGCTGCCCAATACCTTCTCACACAAGCCCCTCCATCTTCCAACCAGCAATGGCATGTCAAATCCCTTTTATGTTTCAAGTATCTATAACTTTCTCTACTTCCAACAGCTAAAAAAAACACTGTACTTTTGAGGTCTATGTGTTAGATCTGGCCCCTCCCCGCAGATAATCTCCCTTCTTTCAAAGTTCACTGCACCATGTAACATATCAATCGGGGCAGTGATATCTCATCATATCACAGGGTCTGGGGCTTAGGAAGTGACAATCTTGGGGTGAAGGTAGATTTCTGGAATAAAATTCTGCCATTACAATAGACTCCCCATGAACTGTGCCTTCTGATAAAAGCCTGCATTTCCTTAAACTAGACCAGTTTGATTTCTGAGCCCTAATACACTAGTCCATTAAACAGAAGTAAAGACTAACCATATGGACACTGACCAACTCATCTTTACCAACGTGGAGCAGATAACACTATTCTTAACCTAAATAAAACTATTCCCAGTTCTACTTGGGAAAACCTTCAGGAGTTAAATGATCAACAACAGTGAAAATGGCCCCCACATCTCAACAGGAAGCTGAATGTTGCCTACCCACCTCAGTCAGGGCTAGCAAAGCAATGGACAGGAAGCCCCAAAAGACACTTCAATTATGGAAAACAAAACAAAACCCAAGACCCATTTTAAAGCCCACACAAAATGGGGAAAGTAACCCTTTAAGCTTTTGTCCTATGAACTTTCAGGGCACCTGCCTTTGAATATCTTAATCTGATCACTATAAATGATCTTTTCTCTGTCATGATATCCTTAGTGAGGCTTCCACTCAGAATAAGTATCCCTGCTTCACCTTGCCTCACCCCAAACATTCCAGTATTCTTTATAATGTGTGATCAGAGGGAGAGCAAAAGATCCAGGGAGAGACAGAAAGAATACAAACGTATCTGGAGAAAACAATTTCAGAATTTTTCTTCAACACTTATCTCCAAAATGGCCCATTTGATTCATGAACATCTCTAATGTATATCATCAGTGACTGAAGGAGTTTTTTTATATGATTTTTGACAATTTAACAAGTCCTCCTGACAAATTAAATGGTTGTGTTGACAACTTAACTGTACTGCCAATCAATATTTTCAATTACTTTCATTGTCATTCAGAAAAAATACAACATGAGGTCACACCGTGGTAAAACCAAGGGAAGAAAATAAAACAAGGAGCCATCGGTGGGGTGGGGGGCAGGAGACAGGGAGGGCACCAACTTGAAGGCACTCCACAGAATCATCCACTCCGGGACAAGGGGACCCCAGGGTTTTGGGGACAAGCCTGGAAAATGGCACTTCCCTTGGGTGATGCTCTCAGACTCCACAATGGAGATTTTCCTCTTCCTCTGAGCTATTTAAAAGTCATTAGATTTGAGCTGTGGACACACAGCATTTTATTAGAAGGCCTTCCTTTCAGGCATTGGCCAACTGTGACCACCACTGTGGCCTCAGTCCTCCGGAAAGGCCCTCCAGGACCCCAGGTAATGTCTCTCAGCCTTTCCAGGGGTCGATTGGTCAGCCTGAAAAATTCAAGTCAGACAACACCGTGCAGAGGTCAGCCTTCTTAAGCTTTTCAAAGGGGGAGCAGCAAATCAATATTTTCAAATGTGTATTTATCATGTGGGAAGAGAGGTTACCCGTGGAGAGGCAAGCAAACATACAGAAATAGCCCAGGCTTTCATGTCCAGAGATGGAAAAGATGACCAGAGGTAAAGGCAGATTTCATAAAGGATGTTGATCATTATTACTTTTTAATGATCACTCATAGTGAAGGATTAAAAGGGGATTATTCAGCAATATGCACCAGCTCTCCAAGCAAGGACAACACTCTGTCAGTGTCTTCCCAGGTGCCTGTGACTTCTGGCCACTCCATTGCTAGAGGCTGTCCCCAGAAGGAGGGAGCAACACAAAGCTCTTCTCTCTGCACGCCTGTGTCCTGTAGCTGCCTGGGCCATATCTCCACCTGCCACACACTGTCCTTCCATCCCCTCTGGCTCTAAACCCACCTCCTCCAGGAAGTTTTCTCTGATTGATTCCAAGAGTCCCTGAGACTCTCCATACCTCCAAAACTCCCCAGTTGGCTCTGAGTATTTCACATCTTCTAGTATTGTCTAAATGTGCCACACACTAAGTATTTTAAAAATTCTGCTTAATCTCCTTAGAGAACTATAAGGACATTGGGAAAGGACAATGTCAGGACCTGACACTGTAACTGAACCAGAGATGGCAGGGCAGTGTCACTTGAAATGACAACTCCAAAAGGAAGGTAGCAGCTGCCAGCAACAAACCACAGGCCTCACTGAGAGAAAACTGGGACTATTGCTTATGTCTTCTGGGGTTTGGGATCAAGAGATAGGGATGCGTGTGTCTTTTCCTCCTCTCTAGAGCTAAACCATGATGATTACACAGTGGTATGAAGGTCTGGATCTGAAATGTCCCCATAAGGCTTGTGTATTGAGGGCTTTGTCTCTGATGTATCAGTGTTGAAAAGTATGGCTTTTAGGAAATGACTGGGTGATGAGGGCTCTAACCTCATCAGTGGATTAATCCATTTGATGAATTAATAGTTTGGACTGCTGGGAGGTGGTGGAAACTATAGGCAGATGGGGCATTCTTGGAGGAAGTAGGTCACTGGTGCATGCCCTTTGGGACTATATCTTGTCCCTGACCCCTTTTTCTCTCTGTTGCCCGGCTTCCATGAGCTGAGCAGCTTTCCTCTGCCATGCCCTTCTGCTATGATATTTCTGCCTAAGAACCAGCTAATTGTGGACTAAAACCACTGAACCTGTGACCTAAAATAAACCTTTCCTCCTCTAAGTTGTTTTTCTCACGTATTTGTCACAGTGATAAAAAAGCTAACACAAGTGGGTTCTGGATAAAACACTAACTTAAGGGACTAAGTCATTTACTCAGCATTAGGAATAGCAATCCAGGAGCTCTAAGTTGATAGTAAAATTCTAACTTCATTCATGCATTCATTGTTACTGAGCAATCACTGTGTGCAAAGGGTGGCGCCAGGTGGTAGACAGGCAGAGCAGGTTCCTCATGGGTAAGGCCAACCCGTAAGCAACAGAGACCTAAGTGAATGATGAGCAGTATGATTAGTAATATAACATCTGGCTGGGTATGGTGGTGATGCACACCTATAATCCCAGTGACTTAGGAGGCAGAGACAGGAGGATCACAAGTTCAAAGCCAGATTTAGCAATTTAGAGAGGCCCAAAGCGAGACCCTGTCTCAAAATTTTAAAAAGGGTTGGGGACATGGCTAAGCACCTATGGGTTTAATCCCTAGTACCAAATAAATTATATATATATATATATATATATATATATATATATATATATATCACACACATATATACATATATATATATATACACACACACATATATATATATATATATATATATATATATATATATATATCCCCAAAGAGGGCTTTACTTTAGTAGAGGGAAACGGGAAAAACTTCCCAGGAGAGATGGCACTGACATGGGCCTTGAATGGTAGAAAATTTACTAGGCAGGGATGATAGGAATGAACATCTCAGAGAATAAACACAGAAAGTTGACTTAGCCCTCAAAGAATGTACCATCTGGAAGGGAAGAAGAGGTAAGTATGAGCAGGGCTACAGTCCAAGGAAGAAGTGGTAGGAGAGACTCACATGAAGTGCTGTCAGAGCTCCTGGCCAGATATGGGTCTTGCCGAGGTAAGAAATCTTCAAGGGAAGGGATGCCAAAGGCACAAACTTGCTGAAGTGCCATTACAGAAGTCAAGGAGGGAGTCGTGGCCATGGCCAGGACAGTGGATCCCAAGAAGGAAAGAAGGGTGGAGTTGGCAGCTCTGTCAGCAAAGGGCTGTACATGCTTGATCACTGGACAGTTGGAAGGAATGCCCCTATACAGTAGTGCACACACAGCCCTGAACAGGGAGGGCAACATCAGGTTTCCCTTGCAGATCCTGGCATCCTGGCAAGGGCCCTTCTAGATCCACTGCCTCTGGGAACCATGATGACTCTAGAAACTCTCTCCTCCAAAAGTAAAGGACCTTAAGTCCTCCAAGCTTTTAGGAAAAATATTTCTGTCACCAAGAAATAGCTGTAACACCAACACATGAGAGCCTTAATAGTAGACACATTTCTGCCCCTTCCCAGCTTCTCGGCACAAGACAGAAATTCTCTGAAAGCAGAAGAAAATGGAGGTGAGAATTGGTGCCCTTCAGCACACAACACCTGCTGACCCAAAGATAGCTCTGCCAACTGTCTCAGGCAAGGTTCCTTCAGGTCAATGTCCATGCATCCAAAGCTTGCGGCCTCCCTAAGGCAGATTCTCTCCAGCTCCAAAGGAGCTCCCAATGGAGGACATAACATTGATGCTTCTTGTGACTTGATTCTAATATCCAGAGGATGAGAGGGAAAGGCTGCAGGACATTGGACATTTCTACCCACTCTCCATATTCCTTCCAGGGGTTCCTCAAATTATGCATCATGTCCTCCCCATCTCTAAAGAAAACCATATGAGTCCATCATATGAGTCCACTTGGAGAACCCCCTGGCACCCTCTGGGCTTCTTTCCATCCTTTTCAGACTTACAGAGATGTCCTGTGGGTTCAAACATTGGGAGGCATTGTTGAGCCAATCACTCCAAGGACCAGGGTGAAGACAAAATGACAGACTACAAGATGGAGCCCCGGATTTATGCATTTTCTGGAAAGGCGTCTACCCAAAGGATGCTCCTCTGAGGATAAACCTCTTTTTCAAGTAGCCAGCTATTTCTGGCATTCCTCCACACCCCGCCTGGACACACACTCATGCACACGTGCGTTCAACTCTCCTCAGTTTTTCTTTGTAGAGTGAACAAATATTCCTTTAGTCCTCATGCTGATATGTGATAGCAGTTTTTTAACAAAGAGTATAATCTGGATATCAACATGCAAGCGCGCAAACACACACACACATACACACACACACACACACACACAACCTCTCTCTCCCTTTTAAAAAAGAAGAAAAAAGAAAAGCCTGGAATTGAAGTTTATGAAGGAAAAGCGGGGTTCTCAAAACTAGTCCTATGCTTGTGCTACAGAAAAACCAATGGATTTGGCTCAGTTCTGTTAACCATCAGCAATTATCTTCCTGTCAAAGCTAAAGGTAACAAATTTCCCCATATCCAGCAAGGCTATATCACCAACCGGACACCAACATCATCTGACGGCAAGTAAATCACCACAGCAGCCATGGGCCCTGACAGACAAATGCTCTGTCTCAGAAAATCCAGGCCTATCACTCAGAAGGGGGAGAAAGGTTCTCTCAGCTGGTCTCGCCGAGGAGAGATTAAATGTTGCAGATTCGGTAAGTACAGTAGAAAGCAAATCCTAAATATGAGATTATTAATGGACTTTACACTGGTCTTTTTAATCTGGTGCCAACATATGCTCATCCATTTTACCTTGGTCAGCCTTGTTTCCTGATGGACGTAACAGGCAGGAGCCGTGCATTATCCCAGCCTTAATCAGTGCCAACAGCACAAGAACAATGTCCTGCTACCTATCAAATGGGGACTACTTTAGCAATAGCTGTTCTTTTATAATGAAGACTGTGTAATAAAAGATACCACTAATATGCCCTGTCCTTACACTTAACAATAACATTCATTTCATGATATGCTACATAATGGGGATATCAGTTCTTAACCTGCTCGGGAACAAAGTACTGCATTATCACAGGGCAATTGGAAGTTGGCCGGAATTCTCTGATAATCTATGGGCAAAAGCAGCATTTTACCCCCAAAGGACACAAAGTGCTGGTGTCACACTCTAAGAGCCAGTCTACAATTTGAAAAAAAGCCACCTTTAACCCGCACAATTACCAACCGTTAAATGTGGAGCTGCTGGGTTTTTTTGTTTTATTTTTTTTTTTCATTTCTCCTCTTTAAAAGGGGCGTCAAACAATTTTCTTCATGATTTGTGAATAGTAAGCAGCACACTATGCAAAAGCACTTGGTCAGTGCTCAGCATGTAGTAGCTATTCAATCAGTGGCCATGGTTAAACACACACACACACACACACACACACACACACACACACTTTCATGGTATCAAAATGACATTACACAAACACTACTAGCAGGATATCTGTGACATGATACAGTCGGAGCACAAGTGTCTGCAAAGAAGCTTGCTTTATTCAACAACTGATTCCATTCAAGGCCCTTCTATGACCCCAAAGTTGAAGTAGGAATAGTGGGGACCCAAAAAATACCCCTGCCCTCAGCACAAATCCAATCTCTCTGGGAAGATAAACTTTACAGAACGTAATTCTCTGTCAAGAACATAGAAACCACCCCCTGTAAGACTCAGAAGTAACAGGCAGAAAGAGAAGAGAGCTAAGAACTGGCACAAAGTGATGAGCAGAGTCCAAGGTGACATTAACTGGCTTAGCAGTCTGATAGCACAGAGCCCAATACCTGGACAACTACAGCCCCCTCTGGAACCCTCCTTTTGGGGTGAGTCTTGTGAACTGGTATGGGGAAAGAAAGAGGCTTTGAAGCCTCTGCAGGCTTCTGACCTGGGATCTGAGCTCATCAGCACTGTGTTCCAATCCACAGAGCCAGCTGACCCTCCAAATCAATAATAACCCAAAGAAAAAGACTAGATGCCCTGGACTTCTTAAATCTACATGCAATATTTGTCAAAGCTTAAGTGTTAGGTTGAACCATATAAAACTGACATTTTTGTAGGGCAAAGCTGGTCAAATATTGGCAATTTCACATGATTAAAACTCGTACCACACCAAGAAGAAGGGCAGAAGGAGGTGTGGTAATCGCTCACCTTCAAGGAAAGAGGATTCTTACCTCAGAGAAGACATTTGGCATTAATTTCATGCCAAAGTTAAAATTGTTCCATTAAGGGAAAGAAGAGCACTGGACTAGTGGGGAGGGGCTTAGAAAACTGAGCCCTAAGCATGTCTTTGCCCCTGACCAGTCACAAGGCTTCAAGTAACTTCCCATTCCCCTCAGCCCATTTCCTCCCATGTATGTGAAGGTGCTGAACCAGAAGTCTCGAGAAGTTTCTCCCTGTTCTCAAATGTTACCATGCCACTTTGCTGTGGATGACATCAGCTCTTTTCCTGAATGGATGTGTGGCTAAGTGACACAGAGCATCAGGGAATGAGAAGTCTACAGTAGGCAGGATATAACTACCTCAAAAGATGAAAGGCACAGAGGATGGGGGAAATGAGGGTCAAAGATAAAGTTCTTATTGTTACCAAATGGAAATGACCAGATCCAAAGATGAAATAGTTAACAGTTCCACCTGTCTACTTGTTGCACACCCAAAGCTCAACAAGGATCTAGGATGGGCAGTTTGAACCATATTTTTCTCATCGTACTTCTCTAAGAGTTTCTGAGACCTTTAACACATGCACAAATCAAATGCCAGCAGCCAAATGAATTTGCCATTATCCTTCACAGGATTTATGGCTGATGTACCAATTCCTTGTCTGGTCCTAAATCTGCCACTTATTCGAGAAGCAACCCAAAGCCCCAGGTGCAGCCACATGTTCCACATTTACCTGCACACAGTGACAATGACATTGGGGATAGGGAGAGGTTCAGGGAAAAGTTCTGGAGCCTGACAGTGCTTAGGATGAGACCATCAAATAGCTCACATGGGCATGAGGGAGAGGTGACAATTTTAAATATTAGAATGAGCAGAGGAAAGTCAGACTCCTGGGAACTGAGCAGCCCACCAGGCAACTGTCTACTGTCCTTGTGGTAAAACATTTAGTGAACCAAGGAGAAGAAAAGAGAGTAGTATGGTAATGGCCTGCAATGGCACTGCTTCTCCAAATGGCTTTATTGCATTCCTACTCTCTTCAAGGATTGTTCTTTGATATCTTCCATATAAATCCAGATGCTAGCATCTGTGTAGTTACCTACTCTAGCATGAAAAGAAAAGGACATTCACTGGGTCTAATCAACTATGCACTTAGCCGAGTTAGGAACCTTAGTTATATTTCAAAATCTGCTACAATAAACCAGATGACCACAGGGAAGTCACATCCTCTGAATTTATTTCCTCATATCTAAAATGGTGAGATGAGGATTTTGAAAACTGGAGGCAGATGGGCCATATATGCATGGTTTCCACCATGCCAGATGTTTTAAATATCAATGTACCTGTCTACAATGCATGATCAAAAGAATTCACAGAAACTTCTACACCATTAGCTTCTCTTACACAGTGAGGAGATTTGAAGTTCTGCTTCCAGTACTTGGAAAGTAGTTTATATTGGACTAATTCTTCCACAGTTAAGAATTATGAATTCTGGGCAAAAGATTTTATGGAAGCACAGTAGCATGGTAAGCAGAAACTGGGCACAAGTTGACCCTTAACTGAAGTCTGTAAAGCAGAGTAGCTAAAACATAAGCTAAAAGTCACCATCTTATTGGCTGCAAGAGTCAAGAATGGATTTCACCATTGGCCAAAGAATTGAAAAATGAGGGGAGAGATTCCAGAGAGGATATAACAACAAAGAGAAGAACACCAAAATCTTTCGGGGCGGGGGGGGGGGGAGAACTACAACTAAATTCTTGGATGACCCTGAACTGGGAACATTTACTAAGATTATAAGACTGAATTAAAAGTAATAACTGGAAGTTCAAAAGAATGGAACAGAGAGATTCAAGCTGGGGTTGGGCAGTGGGGAAGAGAGAGAATTTGTAATTTGAGTCCAGCCAATTAGCTGCCTGCTAAAACAAAAATCAACATGAAACTTGAGTCTGTCAGTCTGTATAATGTATCCTCCACAATATCCAAGATACAACAATGAATTACTCTACAATCCAAGAAACACAGTTATGTGACCTGTAGTATATATGTATGTGTATATTTTTTAAGTCAATAGACACTACTCTGTGATGACCCAGATTTTAGAATTAAAACACAGTATTTTAAATTAGCTGTAATAAACATGACCAAGGTCTTAAGGGAAAAGCTTTTGTAATAAATGAGGAGATGAATAAAAGGAGAATCTCAACAGAGAAATGGAATAAAATAGAACCAATTGGAAATCTAGAAACTAACAAGCACAATAGTTTAAAGGAAAAAATATAGATTTTAGATATGACTTTAACAGTAGAATACAGAAAATGCCAGTGGCCATGAAGATAGATAAACAAAGATTACCTAACCAGAAACAGAGCGGAAAAAAGATTTCATAAGCGATAAACAGAGGCAGTGACAATGTGAGACATTTTAAACGATCAAACATACATGTAATTGGAGTCCCAATAGGAGAACAGAAAAGGACGGGGCCCCAAACAGGAAATAAAAATATTAACACACATATAACACACACACACACACACACACACACACACACACGTATGATCAATGGTTAAAAAGAATTTTTTTATTTAAAAATTTAAGCATACCAATAAAAGAAACTTAAAGAAATCCATACAGCATAAGTTCAAAGAAAATCATACCTATGACTATTACTGTCAAACCTTTAAAGATCAAAGAAGAAAAATCTTGATAGAAAAAAGATACATTCCATACAGAAAACAATGATAAGAGTGACCACTTACTTCCCATGAGAAATAAGTGAGACTAGGATATAACAGAATAGCCCTGTAAACTGCTAAAACAGACATAGTCAGATCAAAATTTTATGCCCAATGAAAATATTGTTAAAAACTGGAGGCTACTTGAGTTGGACAGAAATAGAGAAGTCATGGCCACAGACCCAAATTATAAAAGTTAAAAAAATGTTCAAAGAAATTATTCAAGCTAGAAAGAAACATTATCAGACACAACTATTCTATAAAAATGAATGAAGATGAGTGGAAATGGCAAACATGCAGTAACATGTTAAGGTTGTTTTCTTCACTCAATTTCTTTCAAAGATTTTTGCTATTTTAGCAAGGCTCTGACATTGCAGGGAGGGAGTATAATACAGGTGTTAAGTGAGGCATCAGAATATTCAGCCATACCTGGCTTATAGCAGGTCCTCAATAAAAATATTGTCTAATAAATGTTGTTGAATTAAAGTTGCCACTCCAAGCTAGAACACTATCCAAAGCTCTTTTCAGCTATACTGTACCATGATGCTAAATATCTGTGGTTAATCTCTTATCCATTAATACCAGTAAATTGCAAATACTATTGAATAGCATATCATACAGAAAGTCTTTGTTTGATTTGGATTAATATGTCAATATCTTCCAATATGACACTAAATTCCAACTATAGTAGCCACCATATCACAGAAGATCCATTAACATTATTGATTATATACAGATAGGAAGTCCATGATAACTTTACCTGTTTGGGATATATTTCTCCCTAATGACATATAAGTAAGAGTGAAGTATAGAAGTGAAGAGCATAAATTTTTATATTAGAAAGAATTCTATCTGGTGATGTAACTTACAGATGTATGTAAGTCTGTAGGACAAGTCACTGAAGCTCTCTGAGCTTCTGTTTTCTCATCTGTTAAGTGGGGAAAATAATACTTTCATCACAGAGTTCTTTGGACAATTAAATGAGATGAGGTTTAGAAAGCTCCTTGAAAGAGTAATAAAAGGAAACTCCTGATGCAATGATTTAGTAATTAAAACTATTTTTAAGGCATAATCCTCAAAGAAATTAAATTGCAGTCAACTTTGGAAGATTATATGTCATGTTCCTTTTTTGCCAAACCTCTATGTGAGTACTTTCGGTAAATCATCCAATTCAGAGCTCTTTAACTGTGTCCCACAGATAAGGAACAATTGTTTTGGAACCAACTTCCTTTTGTCTCTCTTGCTATCCTGCCTGCAGGCCATGATACTCTGAACACAAAGTGGTCCATTTCTTCCTGTAAGCTTCTCCTCTAAGTGAGTGAGTCAATTCAAAAGATAATGGAAGCCCATGGCATGCAGCAACACGGTAGTTCATACCCCAACAGGACTCCAGACTGAAGGACGATGGGACTTCACACTAAAGGCTACTGAAAACCATTGTCAGAACACATACTTACAGAGGGGCCATGCCTCTCTGATCCTTCAGCTGCCAGCCATGAACTATATTGTACCAAAGTCCTCAAATTCTCAGTTTCAGGAACAATGGCCAGGAGTCTGAAGACCCTGTGGGTGCTATAGCAGCCATCCCTCCTCACTCAGCACTTACTGGCAAGAAGCCACCACTGCCAAGTCCTCCAACGCATCACTGAGAAACCAATGGGGCTTACGTTGCTCGTTACCAGTTACGCATGAACCAAGCAGGTGTTTATGACTCAACTTCAGAAAAGAGTTACTTCTCTGGTTAATTACTGTTCAGGTGGATTTCTACCTGCCTTTAACTGCCCACAAATAGTTAACTAACGAGCCTGTCATCACCAGCTTCATGAGGACTAGAGGTTAAGCATAAGCTTGATGATAAGCCATAAACGTGAGTAATTTGAAATGTTATTGGTTATTACAAAAATATATGATAATAATTTCCTCTTTAATGAAAGGGAACATGTTTATAGTGGTCCCAAGCTCCTTGTTCAGGCTCTGGGTAAGCGATGAGAACATGATAAACAGCTCAGACTCAGGATGGGCATCTGGGGTGAGGTGGCTCAAATGGATACTCACCACTTAGCAAGGTTATAAAAATGCAAACACATCACCACATTTGTATGATATATATGAGGTTTATGGGCTTCTTTCTTGAAGGGGGCTGCATGATGTTGGGGAGGGTTAGTGATCAAAATATTGGGAGCTAGAAGAGCCAAATTAAAGGAGATCAGGAAGAATCTACCCATTAGCATCATTGAATATTAGAAATAAGGAACTGCCCAAGTAAATTCTACACTGTGATGAAAACACATACAAAACACATAAATCATAAAATAATAATACAGACTATAAAGGTATAACAATATATTTCAAACCTCCCAAGCATGTCAATGGGATGAAAAAGAAACAACATGAATGAGAAGTCAAGGAATAATTGGTAAAATTCTAAATATCGACTATCATCATCAAGCTGGAAGATGACTATTCTTCAAGACCTGGAAGAAATTAAAGATGTGCCCTGTTCCTCAAGAATGTGTCTTGTTCCTCAAGATTTAGCCTTAGAAATGGTCTCTGAGGGTAATTACTGCAAACTCACAGCCAAAGGTAGTGATGGAGAGACAGAATGCCTGGGCATGCTGTCTGTATGGCATGACTATCTTAAGTTCCCAGTCTTTACGTGTACTTTGTGGTGTCTAAGGCTGCTTTGGGGGCTTCCTAGGGCTACCAAATCACAGGGTACTACTCTACATTCCAGGAAAAGGTCCTTGACACTAAACTCCAATCCAATGCCAAGCAAGGCACAGCTCTTCCCAAGAATGCAGGCAGGGAAACCAGGATGGCACCATGCCAAGGAGATGCTGGCATCTTTCCTATACCCCACAAGCAGGTGAGATAGCCCCCTGGGCAAGCAAGCCACAGTGCCAACAGCAATAGCTACGAAGCCTCGGAAAGCAAAGTGGCGATAAAAGCTTTACAGCTACCCCTCTTTACGCTGAGTGTTCTCTTTCTAAATTAAAAGTCGTTTTCCATTTTTAACAGCCCCAACAATAACACTTTATAGAGCACTCTCTTTTCACGGACCACTTTATAGTCATTAGTTATTTAATCCTCAGAGGTGTCTCAGGAGACCAACGGGCAACGGACTCACTCAATCCCCTCTCCCTGTCCTGAAGAGCAGAACTGGCCCAAGCGTGTGGCTTTCCGGCTGCAGGTGGTGGCACTCCCATGACAGGGGTGAGGGCTTCATCCAAACCATAAGGCTGCTACGTTGCATCTGCCGTGCTTATTGATATTTGCAGAGCAATTAATTTTTTAAAACACTGTCAAACCATTTTCATCAAGAAAACTACTTTTTGCCTTGGTTCCCCCTTTGCAAACGCCAACGGTAGTTGTTTGGAGTGGTAAAGATTTTATTACAACCTTCAAGTTAACAATCCCTCAAAATGTGCTTGTTGCCTGGAGAGGCAGACAGACATCACCAGTCTATTCAGATATAACAAACTCACTCAGTGAAATATCTACACAATGGCAAGGCATTTCTATCTCACTGAGGCATTTCTATCTATCAGATGAAGTGCCAGATGACTTCAAAAGCCTCCCCCACCAGAACACTATATATATGTTCCCAGCTTTTCTCTGTAATTATTTCATTTAGTGAGTACTTATGTACAAGTCACTGCTGAGAGCCATAAGGGACAAGATGTTATAGGTACATGGTCCCTGTACTTAGGATCCTACAAGGCAAGGAATAGAGATGACTACGCAGCCTCTACAGCACAAGAGAGAAAGTTCCCGTGCCAAAGTGGGCGGAGACGGGATGCTACGCGGGCACTCTGAACATGAGGGCTTACTTTTAGTGGGGGTAGGGGGGACCAGAATGGCTTCATGAAGAGCTGGGCCTTGGAAGATGAACAGATGAACAGATTCCTTCACGTTGAACATGAAGAGTGGGAGGCTGTGGGGTAGAAGGCAATCCAGGTGTCCTCAGAGCAGTGTGGCCCCAGAAATAAGACTGGTTGGAGGCATAAAGAGGGGACATTTGGTTCCAGATACCTGGTTTGGAACGTGAGGAAAATAAAGTCATTTGGGGACCATCTCCTTAAAGAGGCCCTTCACCCCTCCCAAGCCACTCCCTCTCCCTGTCCTTTCTGTGTTTTTCACAGTCATCATCCTTATTGACATCCCACCACCACCACCACCACCTGCCACTAGAGTTAAACTCCATCTAATTCAGCAGAACACTGCCTGACACCATGCTAGGTGCTCAACAAACACTTACAGAATGAATTACCTCATTAATGACTATGTCTTGCAATCTGGAAACAAACCCTATCCCAGTTGTACTTTCAGAAGAGATGTGATTCTATTTATTCAAAACCTTGCTCTCTCTCTTCCAGATTTGGTGGAGGGGTGGGGGAGGAGTTGGCTTCATCTTTCTTCTTCTAAAGCAAGTGTGTTGAAATAAACATGTCACAGTGTCATATCTGAGACCAAGTGCTCTGAGGTTCCCAGTGGGCCCAGCAGAGCCCATTGGGCTGGGGAGCTTGGAGATGGTTGATATAGGATAGAGGGTGGGAGCCCCAGGGCCAAATGTCCAGCTCGCCTAACCTCATCCGAAGTCAAGATCTACCTAAGAAATGACCCCTGAGGGTAATTAATGCAAATTCAGTCAAAGATAATGAAGCAGATGAAAGTGGAAAGATGTGGGGAACAAGTGGTTACCTCTGAGAAGGAACAGTGGAATATGATGCCTCCCAATTTGATCAACAGCTCTCTTCTCATGCAACCCAGGGATAACTCAGGGATGAGTCCAAGGAAGAGGCTTTGTGTTCAAATAAGATGAGCCCAGGTCTCTAGGAGTTCTTCACGTTGAACATGAAGAGTGGGAGGCCAGCCCCAATAATCCCAGGGCTGCAGTCCCTTTCTTTCCCTAGAGATCTCTCTCCAAGGATCTTCAGGATGTAATTTATTGCATGTAGCCCCACCACCACCACCACTAAAATTAACCCAACAACCACCAGCAATAAAGCCCACTGCATGTGGGGTACAGTTCCCCAAACTTGGTGCTGTTACATGGTACTCAGTGGTCCAATTCCAACACATTCATGCCAGCCCCTGTGTATTTAGGGTCGTGGCAAGGCACGGACTCCTCTGGGGTCCACACCTCTCGGGAGCCTCTAATGTCTGGAAGGCATCGCTTCACACCAAATATGTTTTTAGGACCACAAGGATAATTGAGACAGAATGCTAAGCCGGTGTGATTTTGGGGGGATCCATCTAAAAAGCCTAATCATGGCTAATTCACCATTTGCGGCCACCCTGGGATTTCATGCAGAGCGCCGGTTTCACTAAGGTAATTGGTGCTATCGAAACAAGCCAGTGCTCTGCAGCTCGCAGCTTCCCTCCTCGCCTCTGGGCACGAAGAGGATCAATATTTGTTAGGATTGCTTCTTGTTCCAACAATGTAAGATTTACAATACTAGCTGGGATTCTCACTTTGTCTTCACACAACTCATCAGTGGAACCCAATTACTAACCTCAGACAAACAACATTAACATGAGCCTCTATGCTGCTTTATTGCCCTTCATCCAAGTCTCATTTCAGGGTCTTCAGGCAGTGCCACTATAACAGATACTACACTTTAAAGTGTGCTCCAAGGAATAAATTCTCAGTCTTTCATTACTCGTACCTTGATTTACTTCATATCATCTTGCCGCTATAGACAAAGATAACACACTGTAAATTACAGCCATCCTGTCTCGTAGTTTCGGAGGTAGGGGGAAGGCAGGGAGTGATGCTTTGGTTTCACAATTAGTGCTGGGCCAGGCGCCTATCGCTCCCACATTGCCCACGATTAGCTGGTGTTTATTAGAACCATTTGCAAAGCCTGGTTTGGACACAGATCCCTTCCCCCCACCTTCAATGCTCCCTCCTGCCAGAGAGCCCATTCAATTAGAACAAACTTCAAAGCCAAATGAAAATATGGTTCCAACTGTTCTTTATCACAGCCTCTCGCAAGCTAGCCACTCACGCATCTTGGTTCAGGAGGTAACAGGGCAAATTTATTTAGTGGGCAGACCCTTATAGTAATCAAGCGCCTGTTACTAAATGGCTTGAAATCTCTCGAATTGGGTGTTATTTTCAGCAGTGTCTTCTTTTGCACTCTCTTGATCCTTTGGCTAAATCCGAGCCTTCTGTCTTTGCCTGGAATTGTGACTAACCACAGAGCCCGGGGAAGGAGAGACCTCCCGAAACAGTCATTGGAAAAAGTCCTTCAAGTTAGCTGTAGCAGTACCCCCTTCTTTGTCCTACAATTTCCTCCATCCTCCATCCTATTCCAGTAGCTGATAACTAAGAACATTAGTTTTATGCGACTTGTCAAGCTCAAATGAAAAGAGAGCTAACTTTAATGACACTGCAATTAATCGCCCCAATAGACAGACAGCTAAAAGACAAGATATTGACTTCATTAAGGATAATGTATTATGTCATTAAGTTGGTAGGGTCACCTTGTGTATCATACATGCCTGCTAATATATTGGCATTTTCCTCAAATAAGATAAATTCAGATATGAGTGATAAAGCTGATTAGAAAATGTTTAATCTAAAGAGGCTACTTTCCTTATACACCCGCTCCGTAGCCCCAGGTGGAAGTAAAGTCGTAAGAAACCATTATAGACCCAAGATTATCTCAAATACCAGATCCAACTCATTTATAACCCGGTCCTTCCTCCCTTCATTTCTACTGTTGAAACGGTGCCTTGCTGATAGAAGTTGGAGAGCTTTGGGCAACTCAATGGTTCACACTTGAGTTATGGGGGGTATTTCTTTAAATTCAACACCTGTTTAATTTTGAACTTTCACAGGCTCCAACAATTCAGTTGAGAACAGCAACTTGCTAGGGGTGACATGGCTTGGGGTTAACCCTGTCAGGAACAGACCCCCAAAGCTACTGAAATAAGAAGAAGAATCATGATACAATGCAGCTCCAAAATGGATCATTCTTTTTAATAAGATAACTTCCCTTATCTAAAGGAAGTTGTTTGACTTCAAATAAATTCACTTTTCATGTAGAGTGGAGTAGTCACAAATTAAGTTGCATCTGCCAAAGCTTTTCCTGGCACTTGATTTCAAAGAAATAAAACAAGGTTTTAAGAAAACTATTTATCTATCTTCAATGAATTCAGCAAAAATGTGAATGCATTGATTCACATTGTATTTCAAATGTTGTTGGAAGTTGAAGAATTCCCCTGCAGAGTACCTTGTTATCCTTGGAATTGATATCTGATTCCAGGACACATTGTATTTGGTGTGTTAGGGCTTTTTACCTCACTTAAGTACCATAATTTTTACCCAGTAAACAGAAGAGTGACTTTATAATGTTTCATTTGATTGAAGTAACATGCTTACTCAGTATTGAGGGCTAAGTCTGTAATTGCTGAATAAAACACTGAAATATGTGTCTGGGTAAATACTATGGTCGGATATTTATTTTCCCAAAAGTCATGTTGAAATCCTTACACCCAAGGTGATGGCACTAGTAGGACCTGCGTTTGGGATGTGATTAGGTCATAAGGATGGAGCCCCTGTAACTGGGATCAGTGCCCTTATAAAAGAAGCTCATTCATTCCTTTCACTGTAAGGACACAGTGACAGGCACCATCTATAGAAAAGAAAGCGGGTCATTACTAGACTCCAAATCTGCCACTGCCTTGATCTTGGATTTCCCAAACTCCAGAAGTGTAAGAAATAAATTTCTTTTGTTTAAGCAACCAGTGTATGGTAGTTTGCTACAGCAGCCTGAATGGGCTAAGACAGGGAATATAAGAGACATGTGTAGATGTACTTATTAGATTTTTGTCTGTATATACCACTAGATATGCAAATAGACTCAGACCCACAGACCATGGCCAGATACAATATTGAACCTCTCATATGTACCAGAAAGGAAAGTCAGGAACTTCCTCCCTACCCCCAATTTTTCCACTTTAAATATGAGCAAGCACATCACACTTCAGAGAAAAGAAGCAACTCATTCGCATAGATGCAGAGCTGTTAGGAAGCAAAACTCAGGTCTGCTTATTCCAGGTCACCAGTCTATCCTCCACAATCTCCACACCTCCTCCCTCCCTACACATGCATACACATTTTTAAATCCATTTCCATGCCCACAGAGAGAACTTTCTGGATTTTCTGTCTCATTGGAATATGGTAATGTGGGACTCAATGTGCCAGGTGCTTTAATAAGCAAAGATAATTAAAAAAAACAAGAGACACATTACCAAACTTAAACAGGCAGATGATTTACAATTCATTGCTTTCTCACTTATAATGGGTCTTTTAAATGAAAGACAGAC
Source organism: Marmota flaviventris (assembly GCF_047511675.1). Taxonomy (NCBI): domain Eukaryota; kingdom Metazoa; phylum Chordata; class Mammalia; order Rodentia; family Sciuridae; genus Marmota; species Marmota flaviventris. The sequence goes on from NC_092501.1 coordinate 48,277,339, forward strand.
AGATATACATAAAGGGGTGGACACACCATACACCATGGTCCAGAGACCAGAGCAGAACCTCTGAGCTGATGTCCCCCATCAGGCTCCACAACACACACAGCCCACATTTTTGCTTGTTGCCATCACCACTGACATTACAATAATTTGCTAGATTTTTCCAAACCTCAGAGGGGAGGGCAGGACTGGCAGCAGCAGGAAGCGCCTTAGTTGCTCAGTCTAGGTGGACAGACGCCTTCCTAATGGTGCAAGGAGCACTTCCTGCCACTCCCTCTCCAAACTTACCACTAATTACCAGCACGGCAGCCCTCCATGCCCAGCCCTCCCTTTTAACTCAAACCCTCATCTTTTCTATTATTTCCATTAAGGTTGTCAAAACCAGAAGTTTGGGGACCTTTCTTTGTGACCTTGGCATTTCTTTGCAGGCTTAACGTATTGGCATTTTTTCCTCTGACTGCATCTCTTCTCATTTGTCATGATTATTGCTGAATTTTTCAACTGTCATTCCCAAACGTAAATCAATGGTTGTCTACTTCCCCTTTGTCATATCTGCACGGCAAACAGCCTTTCCCTTCTAAATGAAACTTCCTCCCTTTCCATCCATTAAAAGGGGCCTGTCTGCAGGAGAAGTCAATCCTTTGTTAGGTCATTGCATTTATCACGCTTCCAATCAGTACCTGACACACTTATTCAGCCAGGTCTTCAACCACACAATCATTGTTCATCGGGGGGCTCAGCTGTAATTTATTTATGCATGGTGTTTTCACTATCTGTCTTGGGCAGTTTTAAATTTTCACCACTGGCCTTCTCTTCCTTGGGACCCTTTGAGGGAATTTGGGGAATAGTAGGCGCATGCAGAGATGGGGGCAGAGAACAGTGGGGAGGAAAAGAGCAAGGAGCTTTGTATCTCTGGGAGTGGCTGTAAGCAACTTCTGCAAACAAATGGAAGAAACCCAGAACAAATAGTGAAGAAGCTGGATCCAGGCCCAGGAGCCCTAATAATAGAGCATCATTTAAACCAGGAGACCTTCTCACCATGAAAAGTGCCCATGGACAACTCCCATGATGTCCTCCATGAGAATGAAATCCCATCAAGTTTAATGAAACCCCTTTATAAGCAGATCAGCTCTAATGGTCCTACAGAACACTTTAAGAAGCAGCCCAATTTCCAGGGATTTGTACTTCCCTCAGGCAGTAAGTTGCTCAGCTTGAAACAAGCCAGCAAGTGGTACCAGGAAATTCCCAGATGATCATGGGATTGATATAGGCAGTATTCGTGGACACTGACCAAGGTGCCCAGAAAGCTCATCAAGCAACACCTGGACACGTGCGCCCAACAGGCTTCTCTTCCTTACCTGCCACAGACTAACCCTCTATGCCCTCAACATCTTCACAGCTGTCATTGTCAGCCTGGTGTCTGGCACTGGCTTACCCTCTGTCTTCTGCTGCAAGGAAAACATCTAAGCATGAAATGTAGGCTTTCTTCTTCCTGATAAATGCTTTCAATTCAGGATTCAAAGCCAGGATGCCTCCACATGTAACCAGAGCCCTACAGGACTCTCTTCTCTCCCATCAAGGCACCCAAGGCAAAATAAAACAAGGAATGATCATAATTCTGAGGCATGTTTAATTTCTGTCTCCCTCCTTTTACAAAAGAAGAGTTCCAGAAACCCAACAGATCCAGACAAAGGAAAGGGCTAACTCTTGTTTAATGGCTTATTAAGGCCCACTCTTGTTTAAGGGCTCGCCTGAGGCCACAGGGCTAACCAAGAGGACTGGGGCTGCTTGGTCATGCAAACACTAAATGCTACTGGACCCTGAGAAGTTTTCTGGTGCACTTGCTCTCACTACTGATATGGCAGCCCCATGCAAGTATGGGTCAGGGACGGGATAGCAGGCTTCTACCACAGCCCTTATATCATCAAAGGCTTCTTGAGACAAAGCCCACTGAGCAGGCCACAAGTACATAAACCTAAAAATAAATCCCCAGGAAGAATGTAAAGCTACCAAAAATGTCTATATCATAGCATTCTCCATATCTTGGCTAAAACCTTCCTCTCTACTGTATCAAGCCTTCGCACAACTTGCAAAACTGTCTCTATGTAGCATGAGGATTAGATACACCATTCTAGCAGACGCATGGCCAGACAAGAATTACTGTTTCATCTGCTTAATGGCCTTAGAGCATCTTACAGGGGCATATATTGCTCTCTAGACCTTCTGTGACCTCAATTACCGTGTCAGGAAACCACCTTGGGCTGGATCCACTGTTCTTAACAAAGACAAAGTCTTATTTCCTTTCCACATTCAATGTAGCCAGAACTACACCTACAATATCTTCTTGCTCTGGAAGTCCTCGTCCAAGCATGGATGTAGGTTTTCAAGACAAGTCTTGAGCTCTTTCCCCATTAGTAATGCATCAGAGCCAATTTCCATGGTTGAACCTAGAGTGACAGGTTGAGGGATGAAGAGTCCAACAAATCTCACTGGCTAATCTCCTCCGGCATCCTCCTAGGACATCCCAGCTGCTTGACTATCCTTTCAGCCTGATCATTTGCTTGAAGGTGATGAGGCAGGATGGTGACAGTTCAGATAAGGCTCCTGTCCACAACTTCCTTAAATTCAGACCCACTGTCAGAAATGATAGCATCTGGCAGGCCATGTGTTGAAAGTACCTGTGATTATTTCAGAAAAGTGTGTCTAGAGTGTCTATGAATCCCCTGAACCATTTTTCCAAAGGAATCTGTGCCCACGGAGTTCTGCAGAATTAATACTGATTCTCGACTACAGTTTTGGTCAAGCAACTTTATAGTTTACAAAACACCTTTCACATACTCCACTTTTTGTGGATTATGCCTAGAAGTTTGGCAATATCCTTAATGGTCTTCAATATTATAATCCATTCTAGACTCTGGGAAAATAACTTTCAGGTGGTAGCTTAATGCATAAAATTCACTGACGTACTACATTTAGAATGGCCAAGATAAAGTGATGACTATCTTTTGGAATGAGCAACATGATGCTTTAAGGGTTGATTGGGTTTGGTAGGAAGATCATTTTCTCAGGCTGGTTGCTAACAATAGTTGAGTTCTTTAATGAGCTTCTCTGTAGCTATTCCTTCTATCACAGTCAACTGAAAGGAGGATCCAAGACAGGTAATTTGCAGCCACATGGCTTCATCAGTAAGGCTATACAGATCAGAAAGATTTAAATCAAAATCATAGATGAGATCTGTGGCAAAAAAAAAAGCATCACTATTTATTATGCAGGCTCAAAAGCAAGTATAGTCATAGAGAAAGAACAAAAGATATTATATATGAACTAACATAAACAAGCTTGGAAACAAGAACTCCAAGAAACTCATTATGGGCCCAAATGACAACAGATGTTTATAGAGACAGTTAACAATTTCTCAGTTCTTACAATAACAGCCAAGTTAGCTTTGTGAACCTGTGTTCTGTGGTTGAGCCGGGCAGTCTGTGTGTGACAGCTCTCAGATATTCTGTGGTCTAATTAAGGCTGCAATGTGGTGAGGCATAAAGGTGCATGACAAGATGCACAATGGTTTGGGATGATTCTAATATGTGAATGAGGGCCCCTAAATGGATCAACACTGAACACCATGAATGTGGGTAGACAGCAGAGAGAGCCAGCTTCACAGACAGGGTCTCCCCAGTAGGAGAATCAGCATGCTCAGGGAGTGGTGCTGATGAGGGTGGATGCTGTCAGCCTCAGTGAACCTCATAGCCCTTCTCTCTGTCAGCACCTCACTGAAGCTTTGGGCATTCTTGGGTAGATCTTCTTGAGAGGATGCTCAGAAGAAGGAAAGACTGAAGATTCTGGTTTTTCATGTTTTCCTTCCACCCAGATCCTTGTCTTATAACAAATCCCCAAAGTATTCTATCCACTGATTCCATCCTTCATTGGGAGACCAAGAAATCTATCATTTTCATCATTATGGATGAACATCCTGAAGTATCCCATACCCTAAAAATCTGGGTTTCCATGGGGTTATTAGCTATTCCTACAGCAATGGAAATTCTGAATGGAAAGCCTTTAATATGAAACACCACTTAATTAGAGATGACAATTTAGACACACCAATGGTTATTAATAAGTTTAGAAAAGGTCAAATTTGGCAGTGACCTTCCTGCCTTTTCTCTTCCCCAAGAATGCCTACCAGATGACCGACTCCCAACACTGAAGGCAGGCTCAGCTGACTGGTTCATACTGCCATCTCCAGAAGGCCTCACTTTCCTGGGTACAGAGAGCTGATTCCAACCTGGAGAGATAATCAGGTTCTTCTACTTGTTTTGAACTTGGCATAAACGGGAGCTTTGATTCTCAAGCACATGGGTGTAGTGGCTGGAAAATACATGGTATGGTATCATTGTCTCGTCTGTTCCCTAGACAAATGCCTAGGGAATTCAGTCAGCAAAAAATCCTTCAACTTGGTCTAATGGTGCAAATACTTTGGAATCTGATGATTTGTCCATGGGAGACTGTACTGATAAAAAAAAATGACAAAGAATCTAGTCTCAGGAGAATCCAAATAGACCACCCACAGGAAGACTATAAGCGGAATTCTTACTAGGTTTATGAGTTGAATTAAACAACCTCATATCTCAACTTGGGAATTCTATTTTTTATTGTCCATGATTAATTTCCCTGCTTAAAAAAAAGCACAATTCACACTCACAAAACAGATTCAAGCAATGTCAGCTGAACGAACATTACATTCTGAAATAATATATAGCAAGTGTGGAATTTAGGAGTGGAGGTGAAGGCTGTCTCAGAAACTTTGACAAACATCTAGGAATATACCCTTAAAAGGGTCTTGACCAATTATTAATAAACTATAACTTGAGTTACCTTCAGTCTAATAGTCATGATTGCTGAAACCAGCAACAACAACATCATCACCGTCATCTAACGTCCACTTAACTGTAGAGCTCTTCTGATTTATAGATCTAGGAGTAGAACCATTAGCTCACTGATTGCAGACCTTGTAATTGGCTAATACTTCCAGATTTCTCCCAATGGCTGCACCAGTCTACACTCTTACACACTTGTACACCAGTGTACAAGTCTTGTAGTTTTCCCTCCTCTACAAATGAAGCACCAGTCATTACAAAAAGTGCTGTCTCCAAAAAGACCTTAACTCTGTACAACAAATGTTCTTCCCTTGCTCCATTTTTATTTTTGTTGGTAAAACTTCAATTTTTAAACAGTGACTGATGGTTCACGTGAGAGATATTTCTAAAAGGTCTTAATCTTAAGTAAAAGAGGTGAAGGAACTATGATTAGACATATTTAGGCTTCTAAACCATCTGCAGCAAGAACACAAGCCTCATCTTGAGAAGCTCTCAAAAGCCTCTCAGTCTAAAATTGTGAAGGAGTACAATGGTCCTGAGGTTTCTGTTGGCTTCAAGGTACAAATAAAAGGTTGCAAGAGAAGACACTGCTGAGGTCTCAGAGAAGACACTGTATTCAGTAATCTTCCAGTAGCACCTAAGAATAATTGTGCATAGTATTTAAAGCATTTTGGGGGAGGGTAGTGTACCAGGGATTGACCACTGAGCCACATCCACAGCCCTATTTTGTATTTTATTTAGAGACAGGGTCTCACTGAGTTGCTTAGCGCCTTGCTTTTTTATGAGGCTAGTTTTAAACTCGCAACCCTCCTGCCTCAGCCTCCTAAGCCTCTGGGATTACAGGCATGCGCCACTAGGCCCAGCTAAAGCATTTTTAAACAGGCTCTCTATTCTGTCACAACAAAAAAGAGGCCTCAAAGAAGGAAAGCCTGAACAAATCTTTGACAACTATATTTCATATTTCAGGAGGAAAAGAAAACGGTTGTAAGTCCAGGTTATCCTGTGTCCTTCTAACTCTCAACTACAGGATCCTAAAAGTAATAAAACATGAACTCAAAACAAAATTAAAACCCTGGAAGCCCAATTTAGAGTGATCTCTCACACATCAGAGACTGACCTCTTCCTGCAGAAGAGCCCACATCAGCAATGGCCACTTAGACCATTTGTACAACAAGCACCAATGTAATCCTCTGCTCTGCCGATGGTTAGCTGTGTCACCTGGGGAAACTCCTCAGCTTCTCCACGACTCAGTTTCCTCATGTCAAACATGAAAATAAAGGCAAATTCCACCATGGTGTTGGCTGGCATAAATAAGACAACAGGTGGCCAGCAGCACCCAGCACTCAGGCCTGACAGGTGTGACTGTGTGTGCAGCTTCTCTGTATAAAAACATGAGCCAGCAATGCATATGTGAGTTCCACCGACTTATACACAAATTTGTACTCATTTATTCATATAAAACATTATGCATAAAAATGCTCACTCAAACATATACACAGCACAAAGAAGCAACATCCACACTTCTGACCTGCTTGGTCTCCATTTTTTCTTCCCTGGCCTCACCCCACCTCATGCTATACTCTAGTGCACTGCCCACCACCTGCCACCAGGATCCTTTCTGATCATGATTGGTGGCAGAGGTAAAAGGGAGCCCAGAATATTGTCAAAGCCAATGCCCATTTGGTATCACAGAACATGCCAAGGTCAGAATTGCAAGGCTCCTTAGAAGTAATCAAGTCTGGTGATTCTGAAACCTATTTTAATGCTGCGGTCCTTTCTTCAAAGAAAATACCACCCAGTGACCCAGAGATGTAGAACGGACCCACAGCCCTGTGTCTGCTCCCCTCCCCGGATGACCTTGAGGTCCAGCCACATGCTGCTGGGTTCCAGAAAAAAAAAACCTCTATTTAGCATATGGAAGGAGTAAGGCCCAAAGTGAGAGAGTGAATCACCCAGTGTCACATGAGTGGTTTGTGTCAGGGCAGGACCTAAAACCTAGAAATACTGGCTCGAAAGCCACCTCTCTTCCCCGAGTTGCCAAAATATAGCCATCTAAATATCAGCATTTATATTAAGCATTAAATCCATTTTACTAAACAGTAACTACCCTCGCTGTATATGATGCACCAAGCTTTAGATGTCAACTAATTTGACTTACTCTCTCTTTCATTGCCCTTATATCTTGCTTAATAAGACATTTTATTCAGATACTGCTGAGGTAATAAAGGAAGAAACGTGGTTGCCAAATGTACTGCCATTTTTATTTTTAGCTTCACTGGAGTAAGGGGTTATTTTCTTGTGAAAAGGATGAAATGCAACTGCCGGCCTTTTAAATTGTCTCACGCAATCCTGCTTTTGCCCAAGCAATAGATTTCCAGATAACTGCAGCAATCTTCTCGAAGTGTAAAAAAAAAAAAAAAAAAACCAATAAAATAAAATAGCCACTGCCACCCTTCCTGGACCCCACCCAGCCTCCACTGTAAAGCTCTGATGAGGAGGTTATTGGAGACCCCTCGCCCCATGAATTTGCTGACCCTCCCACCCCAACAGCTAGGAGAGCTGGGCTCTGTGGTTGACCATGCAAAGCTCTGGCCCACCCTGTTCTAGTTTAAAAAGTGATGGTGATGATGATAAAGTAATATTTATTGAATGGTTATCACACATAGGTGCTACCCCAAGTGCTTTGTATGTATTACCTCATTTCACTGTCACAACAGCCCTGTGAAACAGATGCCATTATTATTACTATTCCACAGAAGAGGACTCCAAGGCAGAGCTAGGTTATGTAATTGCCCCCAAGGTTACCAATTAGTACATGGTGGAGCTGGGATTTCAACCCAGCACTTACAAACAGTACACTTGACCTACCTTGTAAATAACTGAGGCTTGGATGCCTACCGACCTAAGTCCAACTCTGCTCCACTATGTACTAGCTGTGTGGCCTTGGACAAGTAGAGGAACCTCTCTTCACGTTACTTTTCTCATCTACAAAACAGAAACAGCACCCCTCGCTTGCAGGCTCATGCTGGAAAATGTGTCTTGCTCTTCCTCAAGGGAGGAGGCCCCTCCATAAATCCTGAAGTTCTAGGTTAAGGGATACCCCGAATTAGTGAAAGGAATTGGGTTTTCCTGCAAGAGTAGGTGTGCCATAAAAATTATACAGTAAACCTGGGAGGAGTCAGCTTGGAAGGGGAATAAAGGGGATGGGAGGAGTTCTGATGGAAGGTCTCCAGCCATGAACATCTCCATCAACAATGCAGAAGAGCAGCTGAAATAGCAGATGGGCATGTGCACACAGGCTGAAGACGTGCATGGTTTTGCAGTGGATTATATGACGCGCGGATTTTGCACTTGAGATCTGTATGGTCCTAGGAGTTATCATAAGGACCAATGGATGAAAGTTCCAGGGAAACACATTTGGCTCATTCTAACAACAAATTTCCTGTCTCGGGTAAGTTGGTTGGTGCTACCCCAGACACAGTACGTCCCCATCACTGGAGACCCTGAGCTGGGACCCTGAATAGGTCAGTTAAGCTTTATCCATTCCAACCCTGAAATTAGATTCAAGAGTTGAAATCCTAATTCCATCCCTATAGACCCAACTTGAGACTAGCCGTGTGGTTGTTCTGCTGCCATCAGAAGCCAGCGGGGAGTGCTGGGGTGGGGCAGGGGTTTCCCCAAACACACCAAGCCAGCCCAGGTCTCAGGAACCTGAAGACAGTGACTGGGTGTGTCTCACCTGCAGAAAGCTGGAAGAGTTTCCTCTCGTATGAGATGGGAGAGGAAGGAGAGATTCCCAGGAGAAAAACACCAGCCTCCTGCTGGGCAGAAAGCTCTGCTCCCTTACAGTAGTCACAAGCCCAGGAAAACCCAGCCAACCTGGGCCTCAGGAGCTGGTACTGAGGTGCAGGGGCCCCCACCATCCGCCACAAGCCAAGCCACCTACACAACTGGAGACTGTGGGTGTGAGCACAAGCCATCATTTATACCCACAAATACGCACAGACCCCACTAATTAATCTCTGTATTGAACCACTTCCTGCCTTGCTGCATGAAATAAGGATCAACAGGAGACCGAGCTAGGACCTCCCATCCAGTCAGGTCCTACAGGACCAGGAGCAGATGTCCCCAACTAGAAGTGCGTTTACTACCACCTAGAGTGCAGCACCACATGCAAGTAGCTATTTCTCTTCAGAACACTAAACTAGAAATTTCAGACACATGTTTTTACTCTAGCTTGGATGTTGGTGCACTTCTGCCTGCCACCTAGGTCTTTCCTCTCTCCTACCCCTCTCTGAGCTCTGGTAATAATAGCACAGAAAAGACACATCGGTGGCCTTCTTCTTCCTAGATAGCTCAACCTGCTTTGCTTGTTACTGATGCCTGATTCTAGTAAAAATGTCTCCCTGAATACTTTAGACATCAGAGATAAAATAGGAATCAACGTACATTCAAGTGTGTCCCATGTATCAGAATATACCATAGCACACAGATGCCAGAATGCGTGAGTTTGAACCCTCATGCCTCTACTTCCTAGCTTTGTGGCCTTGTACAGGTTACTTGACCTCTCTGGGCCTGCTTTCTTATTTGGACAATGACAATATCACTTGAATTTAACTCCATAGGGCTTGTCATGAGAATAAAATAAGTTGATATAACCATAAGTGTTTAGAATATTGCCTGACACATAATGAGTGCTTGGATACGTGTTTGATGCTTCCATCACTACCACTTTCTTCTTCCACCACAACTGATACAATTATTTCTTGGGAAAAAAATCCCCCCTCCAAACTTTCAAACCAACTCTAAAATGATCCTGGGACTACACACAGTTCAAGAATTTGGATGATTCTTGGAACATATTTTTTAAGGTCAGATACACAAAACATTTTGGCCATGAAAAACCGTCGTATCCCAACCCCTCCTAGACGCTAACACTCTCGAGCAACTGGGGCAATTAGATCATAAAGACGTGCTGTGTGTTATGGAAGAAGTACTCCAAGGCCTGATATAAAAATGTTCATTACCAGTCAGGCCCCTGCAAGATGACCAAATTAACCTCAGTGCCAGGAGTATATTAAGAAAGAATAATAAATTATTCAAAACCTAATGCTGATAGAGCAAAAAAAAATATTTATGGAAAAACCATCAGATTATTGCATTTTAATCATGGTCCTGTTGTAGGGCTGAAGCGTTCTGTCCTCGAAGCCCTTTCTTTGGCAAAAGATAAGCCAGTCCCAGAGTGGCTTGCTATTAGCACCCTCCCTGAGAGAATGGACCGCAGGCCCTGCTGGGGAGAGAAAAGGTCACCAGATCTGATGCCAGGCCTCCCTAGGTGTGCTTGTGAAAACGCCACCCGCTCTGACCGAGTGGCAGGAGGCCATTTGGATGAGCATGTGACTCTCTTAAATGACTCTTCCCTTCTCAGGCCAGAGAAGCCCTGGCCCTCAAATTTAATTCACTGGCCCTTGAGAAGATAAAAACAAAATAAATAAATAAATAAATTTAAAAAGAGAAAGAGACAAAAATATCCAGAAACGCACATAAGACGTGTCCCCCACCCCTGGCAGCTCCCTGCCTGTGCTCGCCAGCGCTGCTCCCCCCCTTGTTTAATGTCTCTAACTTTCCGCCCATGTTCTCGTCCTCTTTCAGCACGGCTGAGCAAAGCTGACAGGCGGATTCCTTTGCTTTTCAGGGTATTAAAGCCACTTTCCCGCTCTGACAGCCTGTTCTACTCTGCCACCTTATAGCTCTAGCTTCACACTCCTCTGGGCAGCCAGTCCTTCCTGACAGACCACTGTCACTTCCCATCATCCTCTCTGTATATCCTGTTCTCTCCCCCTCAGCACGCATCCCGACTTTCCAACCAATGCAATTATTTTTTTTGACAAGCCATCCATCAGTTTTAACTTTAAAAGCACTTTCTGCTGATATCCATTGTTAAATCCTTTGCTTTTTTATGGGGCTTGCATGAGAGAATATGATATCAGACATTCAAACTACCAAACCATGTAAATTTACTTTGTTCTCAGCTATGTTTCCAATTTCACGTCCAATTTTTCGGTACATTATGCGTAGTTGTTGTGCTTAATATGATGTTGTCAAATCCCATTAAAGTTCACTGCATTGCACGGCTTTAAAAACAGGTTACAATTTGCATTCTATAAAGAAAGGAAGGAGTGCGGTCTGAAGTCAAGCTGAATCTTATTAAAATTATCTGTTCAATTGTTACATTTGTAGATGGAGTAATTTTGAGGCATTAGCTGAGACACATATGAAAATGTCAGCGTGCCAACTAACGACAATGAGAGCAAAAGGAATATCTCTGTGAAACTCAATAAAGCTCCTTTGCTGGTGACATAAATTTGATGATAATCCGAGGAAATGAATAAGGGACCATCCCGTTTGAATAGGAATTACCTTTTCTATTAAATCACTTTGGTGTGTTTCCACTTGGCCTACATCTTGGTCCTAGGCCACAGTGAGTCTCTGGGGACTTGTTCCAATGCATGGGGATGGGAAGAGGTGCAGGAGAGGAGAATCCCTAAAACAGAAGGTCATTCCTTTAAAGAGCAACACACTCAGAGGTGTCTTAAGACACCTTCAAAGGACTCTTTAAATTTTTTTTTTTCCTGTTTGGAACAAGCACAAGGAGAAGAGCTTGTCTGTGTACCAGCAGCATGTGGAAAGCTGCACTGATCTGGAGCATACCTCTGAGCCCAGGAAACTCCTGGGGAAATGCAAGCAGGCACTTGCTACAAAGGGGGACGCTTGGGACACAGCTAGCCTGGATGGGGCGGGGCAGCAGTTATAGCAGGGGTCAGAGATAGATAGAGATTTACAAAACTGGGACCAATAACATCAAAGCAGTTTCTAGGGGCTTTCCTCTCCATCCTGGCTGCTTTTATCCCAGCACTGATTTCTCTATGTCCTGTTATTAAATCTTGTCTGGTTTTAAAGGTATCCATCACCGGCCCTGAGCAGAATTATGCCATTAGGGGCATTATTAACTGAACCATTGACTTCATTGACTATAACAAGTTAAATTTTTGTTTCACACACAAAGAATATTCCCAGGGCAGACATCTAGGCCCCCTTCAGTGTTATTTTATTAAGGCATCATAATTTTAATTTTTCCAATACAGTCAGTATTTAGGTAGGCCACAATGACAAAGAATAAAATTCAGTGACTAAAGAAGATGTCATGAGGTGCTCAGGAAGTAAAAGTTCGTGCTGAGACAGGAGGAAAAGGTCAGAGAACATTTTTAGGTCCAACTCAGATGGATTTATTGAAAAGTGACTTACTCTCTCTGGGTCCCCATCTTCCTGTTTGTAAATGAGAATCAGCATTCCTTATAGTTACCATAAAAATTAAATGAGATAATCCATGAAGTACCCTGTATATTGTGAAACGGTGTGAAAGTGTGATAGATGCAGGCATCATCACCTCCATTAGAGTCATTACCCATAGTAAATGGTGAAGCAGGGGCAGAAACTAGGATGGAAGGAATAGAGGAGGAAAAGGGGTATCAAGACATCTGGCTGAGCCAGAAGCAGAGGCACATACCTGTAATCCCAGTAGCTAGGGAAGCTGAGGCAGGAGGATCGCAAGTTCAAAACCAGCCTCAGCAACTTAGCAAGGTTCTAAGCAACTCAGTGAGACCCTGTCTCTAAATAAAATACAAAAAAAAAAATGTCTGGGGATGTGGCTCAGTGGTTAAATACCCCTAGGTTCAATCTCCGGTTCCAAAATAGATCCCACTGATGATGAAAAATGAGTTTTTCAGCAGAGAAACAGATACATTTCAATTCACATGACAAATCTGATCAATGGTGGCTACTTTCAGAACATTATGGAGAAAGATTCTGAGGTCTCACCCAAGTTCTGGGAAAAGAGCCCTGCAGTCATGCCCACAATAGGAGTGGAGGGTGTGGTACAACATATATAAGTGGAACAGACAGCCATTAACTTCAGGACCCCACATCAAAAGTTAAAAACAGAAAGCAGGGATGAGAATCAGAGCAGGAATTCAGAGTCAATTACACAGAGAGGAAAGGAAGATGGTACCACAACCTCCAACAGAGGTCCCCCAACAGGGACAGGTCTACACTGCCCACCAGCACACCCAAGCCCCTGTACACCAATAAGGTCATCTTACACATTCTGATGTACCAAGGAAGGCACACCAAACCCAGTCCAGGCTGCCATGCCAGAGAAGAAGGAAGAGACCCTCCTGTGGCAGCAACTGAAAGCCTCAGAGCAGGAGTGCCTCTTAACAGGGATATGCCAGAGGGGGAGGGACGGGTCCTCACTAGCAGCTTCCTGAGTGGAACACGGAAGGGATGCAGGTGAGCACCATGGCTTTGTCCCAAGTGTTGGGACCCCTTGCTGGGGGGATGGACAGGAAGTAGATATCAACCCGGAATAAAAAAAAATTGCAAGAACTTTACATTTGGGTTGTCTTACCACAGCGGAAGAAACAGAAAAGAATGAGATAAAAAGTAAAAGGGGGTCGATGGAGGAACAATTGAAGGATGCCAGAGTTTACTTCTAAGGCACATTCATAAGTCCAGATGACAGAACACGGGGGCGGGGCCAGGGAATAGGAAGTTGATCAATAACAAACGCCAGGAAGGAGCAGGAGGAGGAAGGGGATAGGTAAATACAGTTTTAAGAAAACTTCCTCACAATCAGAGTATCTAGGAATTTTAGACTTTGAAAACAAAACACACTTGAACTGGTTGTAAACTAACTTTTAAGGAGCCCCATGACCACTCCAGGAAGTCACTTTGGAATCTTAAAGATTTCAGAAATGTCTATACATGGCTGTAGGCACGCCCCCATGCTCACATATGTGAGTACAAACACATATACACAGAGCCTTTTTTCTACCTCAATTGGAGGGGTTTTTGTTTTTCTTTCTGTTTTTATCTTTTTAATTTAATTTAATTTAATTTTTTTGGTATCAGGGATTGAACCCCGAGGGTGCTTACCACTGAGCCACATCCCCAGCGCTTTTTTTTAAGTTTTATCTAGAGACAGAGTCTCATTTAGTTGCTTAGTATCCCACTACATTGCTGAGGCTGGCTTTGAACTCACAATCCTCCTGCCTCCATATCCAGAATTGCGGGGATTCAACTGAAGATCTTTAATGATGACTCTAAATAAATAAATCTCTCCAGACCATCTTCAGAGGAGCCAGGATTCAGTCCCTCATGTTTGGTCCAAGGGAAAATATTTTGAAGCATAAGTTTCTCCATTTGATGGGCAATTAGCCGGATATGTCATCCATTCCTCCCCTGAATGCTTGCAGTTGGGGGTCACATAAAGAAGCAGCTAACATTTACCACACACTGATCTGCATTTGTGTCCTCTTTCTACACACATATGTCCTGTCAACCCAAATGCAAGTCCTTTGAGAGCAAGGACCACATAAGCCACTGCTTCACATCCAAATACTGAATACACACAACCCGATCCAAAGCAGAATCTGAACAAATCCATCTATTTGAGGAAGGTAACGTCAAGCAGTAATGACTGGACCCAAATTAGTAGGAAGGAACCAAGTCTCCAGCAACTTGGCATTTTTGTTTGCCAGATCTCATGTTCTATTAAAGATTTACTTGTCAGTTGCCAAAATATTCCCATTCAAATAACTGCAGAGTGACTCCATTTGTTTCTCCCTAAATTATTAATTTGACTGGTTTTAAAGTTATTGGATGTGAGAGGCATTAGATAGGCCACACACACAACGTGGGCTCTGGAAGTTACTCTGGTGGAATAAAATGGCCCACCCTCATGACCACACCTGGAGACTAGGACCATGTCTGCACTGCGTGAAGCTATACATGTGGAGAGGAGGCAGTTCTGCCTGGGATGCCCCAAGTTGCTGTAAGCATTACTTGAGCTGCATTGCATTTTCTATTTTATTTCTTTAAGCTGTTTAAGACACTGCTAGAAAATCTAGGTCTCTAGAGAGGAAGGAGAGACTAGGATATGACATTATACTAAAGGCTAAAAAGACCCAGATCCTGGACATTTTTCTGCCACGTCCAGCTGTGTGACTATCCTTGGGAGTTTTACTCTCTGTGCTTTGGGCTGCCTTGTCAGCAAAATGCATGGAGAGGGAGGGCTGGACTGGATAGATTTCAGAATAGACTTGGTATCAGACAAATGTTTATATTTCTGCCACTTCCATTTACCCAAGATGAGTGAGATTACTGGATTAGAGACCTATGGTTGCTTGGGGGAACATCTGGCCCTATGCCAATGCAAGGTCGCCAACCCTTTCTGAGTCTTAATCACCAAAGGATGCTTATGAGTTAGTTGCTCATTGGGAAAATAAACGACAAATTGTTACAGCATAAGTCAAATGTATCCTAAACAGAAGACATCCTTGTGAGTACTGTGGAATCTGGACTATGCCAATCTAGGTTTGCTTAGGGTAGCTTTCTGACCGGAGATGCTTCAAAGGTCTCTAAGGAGCCAGCACTGAATGGGAAGAGGAATGTTGACTTGTCCCAGGGGCTGGGAATGTGGAATGGCCTGGACAGGGGAGGGGGAGGGCTCTCACCACAACTCACCAGGAGACTTGAAGCAGGAGTATTGAGCTGCAAGCAGAAGAAACCTGACAAACCAGACTAAGGTGCACTCAAGGGATTTGGTAAAGGTGCTGTTGACTTTCAGAAGTGGGGGAGCATGGGGTGAGGGAGAGATGATTATTAATAAATCAGGAGCAATATATTTTTTAAAATCAAGTTTTTAGAAATGCTACCTATTCAGATGTGGTGGGGAAGTATCACAAGGACCCAAAGCAAATGGAACCATTACTCCAAATCCACACCAGGATCCTGGACCTTGTCCAGGTGGCACATCCCACAGAGATCGAAAAGATACCAATCACACAGACACCTCCTCAAAAACCAAAGTCTCATTTCTTTTAATCTTAGCAACAGTTTGGAAGAATTGTGCAAAGGATTCCAAAAAGTTTCTTTTAACAATTGACCTACTGAGTTTTCACCAGATGAGCTCCAAGGACCTCCTAGCTGAGATTCCATATATCAAGGGGAGTAAAAAACTAAAAAAAAAAGAAAGGTGGGGGGAAGGAAGCACTATCACTCCCTTGTATCCATGTGTGGCTGCACAAACTACTGGCAAAGGATGGCAGTGGGCAGGATCTGAGGACTCCAATGGCACCTGAATGGCCTCATACTTCACAAAGTTTTAAGATGAAGATAATCCATATCCAGTAAAAGACTTCGCAAATAATGCCCCAAACCAGGATATGAAAACTAGCTGGATAAATAAAACTGGAGCCTACTCTGCCCTTCTGCTTCTATATGTATAATATATAAAAATATATATATAAGTAAACACTTACTAATATATATTTATGTGTATATATATTTATTTGTATGTGTATGCATTTATTTACATAGATATATATTTCATTGTAGATGGATACCTTTTATTTAATTATTTTTATGTGGTGCTGAGGATCAAACTCCTCCATGCCTCCCACTTGCTAGGCAAGCACTCGACCACTGAGCTACAGCCCCAGCCCCCTTCTGCTTCGTAGTTACTCTAAGTTAAACTTTCTGAATTAGCTCTGGGGCTGTCAATAAGCAGCACCCACAGCTATACAGTAAAGGGTTAGGAGGGGGGAGATGGGCCAGGCTGCCCAGACTCACATCCTGGCTCTGTCCCTTCTTAGCTCTGTGACCTTAGTCAAGTTACTAAAGCTCTTTGGACCTGGGTTCTTCCCCTCTAAAATAAACACAATAATGACATCTGCTTCTTAGGATCCTTGAGAAGATTAAATGTGTTAAGATCTGCAGAGCATGTGGAACCGTGCCTGACATTTTGTAAGTTCTCAAAAAGTGCTCTTACTCCACAGGACAAATGTTCTACGTTACTTGTGTCATTCTCTTAACTGGTCTTTCCCAGAATGCAATGGTTTAAGAGAGGGATTATCTTAGCCATCTCTCTTCTTCATGCACAGTGTCTGAGTTGAGTTCTAAGCATCCATCACACGTATATAAGTCGAATGGGAGAGTGAAGACAGCATGGGACAGACCCCTGTGAAGGTCCCCAATCCATATCCCCCACACCATGTCTCTTAGCCCCCAAGATCTCAGCCCTTCCTCCCCACCTGGCTTGATTCTCCCCATTGCTCATGAATAAGTTCAAGAAATCTATCTACTTCATGAGGGTCAGGAGACATTGCAACACAGCAGCAAAGGTGACAGTTCTGCAATCAGACTGCCTGGGTTCAAGTCCCAATTTAGCCACCTACTAAACCTAGGTGTGTCTTAATGTTGATTGAATATGACACCCAAGTGCCATGAACCTCTCCAAACACTTCATTCCCATTATCTCATTAAATCCTCATAGAGATCTGAGGGGCACCTAAAACAATTCCATCTCTACAAGCAAAGAAAATGAGTTCCATAGGTGTATTTGCCCAGGGTCACTGCCCCAAGTCAACTCTCTCCTCCTTTGAACGCATTATTCCCATGATTCTCATTTAACTTGATTTTTTAAAAATGTCCTGTCTTATGAGGTATGAAAGACCAAATGTACCATTCTGAGGCCAGTGCCTGACACCAGGTCAAGCGGCTGCCAGGGTCCTTATGTGTTCCCAGTATATGAAACAGAGCTGGTTCAAGAGATCACATGAGATACTGATCTGTAATTCAATATCTGTCACCCTCCCTGGACCCCAGAATGGGGAGGGAAACCAGCTCTCCACATAGAAGTGGTGTCTGGGATGGGTGCTTCCTGGATCAGATCTTGAGGCCTAGCAAAGCTCAGCCAGCAGTGAGGGCAGTGGACAGCACAGAGCTACGGATGGCATGGTGTCAAGTTCTCTAGAACATCATAACTAGATGAGCTTCTGCCAAGACCCAGAGAGCACCATCAAGGCGACACTGAAGCCAGCACCCATGCTGCTGACACCCATGCTATGGCATGGAGGTGGGAGGGGAAACTCACAAGATGAGTTTCCAAAATACAAAGCACTGGAACTGTCACTGGAGATAGTGGCATGGATGTGGTGTCCAGTATCCCTCCTGCCCCAATTCCTACATCCTCTGTGACGTACCTGGAAGAGACTTTCTCTACGCAGGGCCTGCAGAACAGGCAACCCAAGCAACTCCTTGGCAGAGAAGACAGGAGGCCTTCCGCTGCCTCTGCACAGCAAACTGTTGCTAGGTTTATGTAAATACCATGGAAACCAGAGCTGTAACACAGAAAGACTCGCAAAGAAGCAACTTAACATAAGGTCAACAAGCCCCCTGACAAATAGTGTATGTAGTGCTCAATCTTCAACATGCAGCCAACTCCGCTTCCCTGCCTAACCCCTAGGCTGAAAAGGCTAATGAGATTCACAGACAACATATTAAATGATGGAATTCTCCGCACAGCTCGATTTCATTCTATAAATAATTTTAAAACTATTACCCAATAATGTATTGTAATAAAAAAGCTGACGGGGTCTTGCTCAACAAGTAATCATCGGCGTGTTTTCGCACCTGGAGATGGAGAACTTTCTTATTATGTGCCCCTGGTGATTTTTAGGTGTTTCCATAAAGCTGTTGCCATTATTTATAAGCCACGGGTTACTTCCCTTCTCTGTATGCTAAAATTAATGAAAACTTATTTTAAAGATTCAGAAAAGCAAGGCAGACTAGAGGGTGTGTGCCAGGCAGTCCTGGTGGGGCCAGGGTGGTTTTTGCAAGTCACTTGTGGCCTTGCTGATGGAGGGTTAGATTCTATTCATAAGGCAGGAGCAGAATGTACCTTTGGAATGAGGTGATCCCCTGGGTATTAGAGAGTGGGCAATGGGGAGCCCACGGGAGTAGGGGACTGTTGCCATCTCCGTAGCCAGAGTCTGACCAGCCCCAGAGCTCTGGAGAGCCCAGCCAGCAACAGCCACATGGGCAGAGCAATCCCTACCAGCACTGAACTTCCCACCTACACCCTCTGCTTAGCCACCACCTTGGCACTTGGTGCTTGCCAGTTTAGCATTCTGCAGGGGCAGCTCATGGCTATGGTGGTCAGAATACCCTTCACACAGTGCACGCACACGCATGCGCTCACACACACACGCCTATAGGCCATCCCTGACACCTCCAGAACTGAAAGGCAAGAGGAAGAAAAAGCTGGATCATGAGATCCATCAGTACTTCCAACCCCACTCCAAGTCTCTGGGCTTCTGGTCACAACTAACACCAATGGGTCTGATAAGACCCACTTTAGCACCTTTTAAAAAAAATATTTTTTTAGTTGTCGAGGGACACACAATATCTTTGTTTATTAATTTATTTTTTATGTGTGCTAAGGATTGAACTAGTGCCTCACACATGCTAGGCAAGTGCTCTACCACTCAGCTACAGCCCCAGATCCCATTTAGCACTTTTAAAAGCCCCTTCTGTATTTCCAAAACCACCTTCAGATGTCATTGTCCCCTCCCAGAAGTCTCTCTTGATGTCCACCATGAGGTGTAATCACCCCTACCTCCTACCCCATTATGTCCACAGAAAGCCTGAATACTTTTATGACACCTACTCTCTGGCCTAGTATTCCAGTCACCAGCATTTTTGCCCTGACCCTCTGCAGGGCTAGATGAGTGGACAGACTCTCTGGGAGACCATGCCTCACCTACTTCTATAATGCCCTTAGCAGCTGATCTACACACTAGGCATCTCCCACGAACCCAAGGAAGGCAGCATCATGCCAAGTCTAGAAAGGGTACCAGACTTGGAAATGAAGACGAGACAAGTCCAGGCTGTCCTCCAAGCTGTGATCTTGGACAAGCCACTTACCCTCTCCAAGTTCCAATTCTTTCAACTGTTAAATAAAAAAGCATAGACAGGAGAATTGCTTAGGTCCTTGTCAGTTTGAAACTTTCTGATATTATAATACAAAGCTGTGGTATTTGTAGCCATGGACTGACCTACTAACTGAACCCAGCCAGGTAACAAGATAACAACCTGCTTTTTAAATGGGCCAGTGTGTGTGCATGTGTGTGTGTGTGTGTGTGTGCACCCATGTTGGTGACGGGGAGAGATATATTCAGGATTTTTTTTCCTTTGATATTAAATCGTACTAGGTGGACTTTGGCCTATGCACTGAGCCATAGCTACTAGAGATGACATTGCTCCATATTCCCAAAATAACACCTGTCTACCAATATGTCTGAATGACATTTAAAAATCATTAATTAGTGGACTTTTCATCCACTGAGAAAGTTATCTATAATTAAGAAGCCAAATACACACTTATGAATCAACCCAGTTTACAAAGAAAGATCATTTGAGACAGAGGACATAAGAGAGGTCAAGTAACTGTGGGATCTGGATGCTAGATGACATCTTTTTAATTTTTTAATTGATGCATAATAATTGTATACATTTATAATGTGATAGTCTGCTATTGTAATGGGGACTCAGAGATTGCTTTTGCTAAAAGCACTGACTCTTCACTTGGGCCTGCAGATGCCTCATGGATAACCATAAGCAGGATAAATCATGGCTTGCTTTCCTTCACTTTGTAACTGTCTGCTTGCTAACCTAAACTTTGGATCAGATTCTGCTACTCACTTAAGAAGGTCTGTCTAAAAACTGGTAATACAAAGTTGATTCGTCCTAAATTGACCTAACCTCTCCCGTCCCCCTTCAACACTGAAGACACAGAGATAAGAGAACTAAAATGCCTCCACAGTGCCAGGAACAGTGCAGGCAGAGCACCCCAAGACAGGATGGCTCTCCTAAGTGGGAGCAATTACTCCAGGATGTGAACTGAGGCTGTCCCCCTGCGCAGGAGCCCTGCACTCATCTCATACAGAGAACTGAGTTGACCATTCAAGTGATCACCACTTCCCGGAAGCCAGAAGGACCTCACAGAATCAGATCTGAAACGGTGATCAACCAGACCACAGTTGAAGCGAGACTGATTGACTAGGCGTACCTGTTGGCTCTGCTTTTGTTCCTTACCCTGGAGCTCTTGTCAGTACCACCAGAGACAGGGCTTACTGGTCCCCAGTATGGTCCCCTAGCTGGTCCATACAGAGTAATACATTCCTGTCCTATGGCACCATTTCTTTTTCAATTTGATTTTGGGGGCCAGTGACTGGATGTGCTCTGCTGGGACCCCCTGAGGTCAGCCCCACCCCCACCCCACCTAGGACTTCAGTGACAATACTTATAAACAATGTATAACAATCGAGTGAGTATAACTAACATGTCCATCTCCTCAAACACCTCTTATTTCTTTATGTTAGGAAACATCAAATTCCTCTCTTGAAATTCTTCATAGAGCACACAAATTGTTATAGACTACAGTCACCTTTCTGTGCTGTAGAACACTAGAAATGATTCCTTCTATCTCACCGTGTTTTGGTGCCCACTCTCCCCTCTCCCTCTGTGCCCCTTCTTTGCTCCTGCTAACCACTGTTCTATTCTCTTCTTCCTTGAGATTGACTTTTTGAGTTTTTACAGATAGTGGGACATTTGGCTATTTGTCTGTCTGTGCCTGCCTTATTTCACTTAATATAATGTCCTCAGTTTCATTCATACTGGTGCAAGTGGAAGGATCTAATCTTTTTTAATGGCTGAATAATATTTCATTATATATATATATATATATATATATATATATATATATATGTATGTATTCCTCCAGTTGTATCTTGGCCATCAAGAACAGTGCTGCACTAAATATAGAAGTGCAGGTGTCTCTTTGATATACTGACTTCCAGGTGACATCTCAACCAAGACATGCCAATCACAACCTGGGGTCCATGAAAGGAAACTAATAGCTCTTCTACCTTATCACATAATGGGGCTCAGATATTAGTGGAGAGCATTCACTTAACTAATGGTGCTTCTTAACTTTGGAGAAAGAACTAAAAAGAAATCTCTCTCTTAACATATGTACCTGCGCTCTCTCTCTCTCTCTCTCTCTCTCTCTCTCTCACACACACACACACAGGTAATTTCATGTACTCATATGATAGTAGAATTGTTTTCTTACAATACAAAAAAACCTGTATCTCTGTTATTCTAGCCCACAGGATACATGAAATCACAAGTTCATTTTTAAACTTGGAGCAAAACCCAACACACTAATCGGAAACGCAAAATACCCATTATTATAAACTAGCCATTTCAACAGCTGGAAGCTCAGGAGCAACCAAATAACAGTGGAGAAAACAAATGCCTACTGCAATTTTCTTTCCTTTTTTGATCCTTTTACAAGTATGTGTTGCATGTGCTTTGACTACTTTTGAAAAGGAGGAGGAAAAAGAAAAACCCTTGGGCAGTTTTCTCACTATGGTTGCTTTTCCCAGGCTTTTTTCAGATGATATCACTTCATTTCATAAACCCCTTCTTTGTAATCACTTTTGAAGAAACACAGCAAGACAAGAGGGTGCTTCCCAGGCAATAGGGAAATTCAGGGCGAGGTCTTGGAGCCAGGCAGAGAGGCCTGTAGTGACTCTGGAGGAAGGAGGAGCCTCAGCTCCACCGCTAAGAAACCTACATGATAAAGTCCACCCATATAATAATGTCTATGTGTCTCAACCTTATATTTGAACCCTACTTATATTTTGCACATTTACCATCTCATATTATTGTCCTTACACTGACTTTCTTATGCCCGTGGACCCCAAACACAGCCACACTAATATTCCCCATTTTCGTATGTCTTCTTCTCCCTCCAGGCTTTTGCCACAGCTGTTCCCTTGGCCTGGGATGCCCTTCCCTTTCAAAGCTTCCTATTAAAGCCCTGGCCCATCCCTAAAACCCCAGTTCAGATGTAATCTGAAGCCTCCTAAGATCCTCTAGTAGGCACAAATCCCTCATTCTCCTGCTCTGCCTAAGCCTTCTTGCCTGCCTTCTACAGTCAGGTAGACCCTGACTTCTACCAAAGGAATTTGGAGACCATGATCAGTGTCTTAGTCTGAGTTTCCCCAGAAACCAAAGATGAAATAAAGATTCAAATGGAAGCATTTGGGGGTGGTGAGCCCGCAGTGGGCCACTGGTGCTCACTGCAGCTGGGGAACAGTGGGAGCTCGAAAGAGGGTGCTAACCAACCGGCTGCTTTTGTCACAGGTGAGGCTTCCCCAGGATGTTAATCCTCTAGGTTTCTAACCTCCCCTGCCCTGGGCAAAGGTGCTGCAGGGGCCAAAGAAAGCCCCCAGGAGGAAATGCAGGTGCTGGTGGTGTACAGTGTACCTAGGCAGGGTGATACTGAAGGGACTAGATGGGAACAGATAATGTCTGCTACAGATGGCCTGGACTCACTCAGCCTCAAGCACCCAGCAGGATTCTGGGCATGCGGGGAACACTTAGCAAGAGCTCCCAAAAAGATAACATTTTTAAGCTCTTTGAATATGGGGGGCTATACTTTATACTCTATCTACCATAGTAGATAGCTTCAAGAACTCAAATCATATATGCTAACTGAAAAACAGTGACCAGGATCACTTAATGTCCCACCTTCTGAATGAGACCAAGCCACAAGGAGTGAATTCCCACTTCCTTAGCTGTCCTTGATTTCATACTTGTGATCTAATTCATATAAGCACCACAGACCAACCCAGCTCTTAGGAAGTTTGGCACTGAAGACATAATAAAGTTAAATAATCTCTTCAGAAAACATACCTACAACCAGAGGAACAACCCAGGAATACTGTAGGATTCTAGGAAATTCCCAGCTTTCCTGCAGTCTCGGACTCCAAGGCCTCCCCTGCCTCCCAGGTAGTACCACTACATTAAGGAACTAGGATAGAGAATGTACTAAGGGTCTTCAGGTTACTCATTCCACCCCACCCCAGGTACCATGTAGCAGCAGAGGATGCACCAAGAAATGGCCTCCAGCCTCAGTCTATGAGAGACATAGCCAAGGACTCAAACAAAGAAAAATCGTGTAAGCCTGTGCAATAGCATGAGGCAAGGGAGGGACAAGCCAGCTTTTCTTGCCAATTTCAGAGCAGAACAGATGTTTCTGCATCTCAGAGGTATCCGCCCTCCTAGGACACCAGACACAGGTCAGCCATCAGTCATTCATCTTTATGATGAGCTGCGGCGGCCGGCACACACTCAAGATTAATGCATATCCTTTCCAAGAAGTGTTGTTTAATGGCGAGGATGGACCGGGGGTGATTGTTCATGCCAAATCACTCCAGTTGACACAACCAACCAAGTCCCAGCACTAAACAGAAAAAGAAAATCCAACTCTCTGTCTTGCTCCAAGCAAGGGACAGAATAGAGTAATATGTGGACAATGTATGAGCTGAACCTTGCCTGGGCAGAAGTATCCCATGGTTGAGTTCAATGAGACCTGGCTTCCTTGGGACCTGATGGGGAAACCAAAGATTCATGGAAGGACTCAGCTACCAAAACCTCGAGCTGCATGGCTGAGAGAAGGCAGGTGATCTGGCTTCTACCCACAGCTTCACTCCCTGCTGACAATATATTAAGCAAATCACCTCTCTAGAAAGCAAGAGGATAACCTCTAAGTCCCTCCTAGCTTCCAGCTTTAACACTGTATGGTGTTCTAAGAATCTTAAATGCCAGAACGTATATGCTAAATTTCATTCCTGCAATGACAGTAATAGACGGGACGACAGCATTTAAGCCTTCTAAAATGTTAACACCACACTATCTGCCACAGTACATAGCTCCAAGATAAGAACTCAAATCATATATGCTAACTGAAAAACAGTGAACAGATGTTTCCATCTGGCTAAAGGAACTCTCCTACTACTGTTTTTCCACAAGACATCTTCAGAGCTAAAGCACTGCATGACAGCTGTCCATATGGAAAGTTTGTTTTGTAGTTTTACCTGAAACAGGAAATCAGCAAAGGAGGAAAAGAGAATTTGAATCCAGTTCTTTAATACAAACTTGACTTTATTCCATTCATCTAAAAGAGCCACATAGGAATTTCTTTGACCACCAGAGGGCTTTCCTCACTGACAGAATGCATTAATAAGACATAAGGTGGTAGAATTTAAAAAATATAAAGTTCCAAGCTATATTGTCTAGGTCTATAAAGGACTGGATACTGGAGACTGAATTAAGAATGGGAAAAAAAAACTCTCAAGTTTTCCTGAATAAGATGTACTTTTCCATAAACCTGATGAAGAAAAGTTCTAATCTCTCTTAAGTTTCAGAAAACCATCAAAAGAATTTGTCTGGTGTATAAAACCAAAAGGAAATCATGGATTAGCTATTAAAGGTTTTAGTGTCTTGTTCCTGAGCTACCATTTCTTAATTGCTAAAGTTGTTTTTTGCATCTTTGCTTATCAGTTAAAATACAGAAAAACTGACAGATATATCATCACATTTTTTAACACATGGGTTGCAGACAGTTGACATTGTCGAATATCCACGATGTGACATACTTGCTAGTCTTTTATGTTTATTAAATTGTTTAATAATCACAATGATCCTAGGTGATAGACACTATTTTTCCTATTTATATGTGAAGAAATTAAGGCAAAAAGAGGCTAAGGAAATGGCCCAAGGTCAAGTGGCTAGTAATTGCTAGCTGGACGGAGCAGCACACGCTAGTAATTCCAGTGGCTTGGGAGGCTGAGGCAGGAGGATTGCGAGTTCAAAGTCAGCCTCAGCAAAAGCAAGTCGCTAAGCAACTCAGTGAAACCCTGTCTCTAAATAACATACAAAAAAGGGCTGGGGATGTGGCTCAGTAGTCAAGTGCTCCTGAGTTCAATCCCCAGTACCAAAAAAAAAAAATTATTAAGTTCTGTAATAAAATATCCAGCAACAACCAAACTTACAGTGATTATAGGAAAAAAGAAAAAAAAAGAGCCACTGTGTAACACAACCTATAAAATGAAAAGATAAAAAAAAAGTTAACGAATAGTCTTGGGCTGGACTTTCCTTCTATGCATTCTCAGAGGGTGGTCCACTGCACCCAGGATGTGAGGCAGCATCAGAGCAGACCAGGAGGACTCCAAAGGAGATTTCATGAGCTTATAAGCTCCCATATCTACTAAAAGTGCTTTCAATTTTTCTGTTTCATGAATTAGAGATTCCCATATACAATTTCATTTAGAAGAAAAGATTTAACTAATCTCAAAGTTTAAATCTGCCAATCAGCAGACATTTCAGAGGGGAAAAAAAATCCTTTTTGGGTTTGTCATCTCCTAAACACATTTCGCAGTATGTACTGT
This sequence comes from Marmota flaviventris, assembly GCF_047511675.1. Taxonomy (NCBI): domain Eukaryota; kingdom Metazoa; phylum Chordata; class Mammalia; order Rodentia; family Sciuridae; genus Marmota; species Marmota flaviventris. The sequence goes on from NC_092501.1 coordinate 48,303,413, forward strand.
TTGGGGTAAAGTACTCCATTGTTATATGATTACAATCTCTGAAATCAGGAATAGTATCTTTTTTATCCTTATTATCCTTTTGTTCTCAATCCTTAGCCCAAGATTTGTCCCCAAGTAAAATATTCAACTAATATTTGTAGAAGGAAGGAATGAACTAACAGTTTAGGTAATGCTAGATGCTGTGATAGATAAACCCAGAACTTTTAGAAACTTACCATAATAGATGTTTCCTTCTTCTTCATAGAAGGTCCAATCAGCTCTTTAGTATATGGCCCTCCATACTTAGTGATTCAGGAACCCAGGCTCCTTCTACTTTGTGAATTTGCATGCCTTGTAGGTGGAGAAAGAGAACCTGAGTGACCTCCAGAATAGTCACATGGACCCACATTGAGCAAGAGAAGATAAGGGCTGGAGCTAGCATCCAAGCAAAACTTTTCACTCCAGACAAAGGGAACAACCTTGGTAGACAGCAAGCCAGCTACCTCTTTCACAATGACCTCAAAAGAAACATCAGCCTGAGAATAAGATCTATAGCATAAAAGATAGCCAACCAAGGAGAATAGCAATGAGTCTCTAACCACTTTCTCCCCCCAAATGTTCAAGTATATAAAAATAACTTTAGATATACAAAATAATAATAATAATAATTATTATTATTATTATTATTATTATTTTGTATATCTATAGTTAATAATAATAATAATAATTATTATTATTGCTACTAGAGATTGAACTTGGGGGCACTCAACCACTGAGCCACATCCCCAGCTCTATTTTGTATTTAGAGTTGCTTAGCACCTCGCCATTGCTGAGCCTGGCTTTGAACCCGCTATCCTCCTGTCTCAGCCTCAAAATTATAAGTTTTCACAAGGAATTTTCATTGCATTTTACTATCACAAACCAACTGCTAACTTATTGGTATACAAATGGCCAGAAGCTGAGATTTAAGTAAAACTCCAGTCAGCTTGGATTGGAGTTTTATTTGGAGAGGCCTCAGGGCAGCTAGCACCATGCATGCAGAGAAGCCTAGAGCCCTGAGACTGGCCGTTGTCAGTATCCACGTGGGTGACACTGTACAAATCCATCAACTTCCCTGTGCATGGGCTATACCTGTCACAAGGCATAGACAATAAGTGCCTTTCCACAACTTTCCAAGTAAAGTGTGAGTATCGTGCAATAATGGCTACAGAAAAATCTGTAATAATATTCATAATCTTTCAAAATATAGGCATTGGACTGACCCATAACTGTTTTTCCAGTCATGCTCATGACCCCAGTGGGTGACTTGCCTCTGGAAGCACCCCCCTCAGTTAGCCCAGTGTGTCCACCTTGGCCTCCCCGGGACTCATGCTCACCTGCACAGCTCCCAGGCGGCAGATTCTGTGATAGGATCCCTTACTTTCTGTGGACCTCAAGGACCTCACTTAGGAACCACGCCTGACCAACCCTTGGAGACCTACAGTGTGAGACCGGGCTGGTAGGCTCCCTCCAGGGGCCTTCTTCTGAGACCCATGTTCTGATTCCCAAATTTGAGCCAAAGGTGCTAGAAAGGGGACTGGGGTCCCTGTGATGACTCTGCCCTCCCTGGCATGTATTTTCAACACTCTGACCAGGTGGGAGGTGTGGCTATTAACAGCAGCTCCACTCCAACGTTAGCGTAAAGTAACATCACAGTACCATGCAATCAGTCTTTAATGTCAGCCATAACCTTCATAAATGGGTTTGTAACGAGAAACCCTTGTTTGTCACAGGGAAGGTATGATTGATGTGGCCTATGAGCAAAATGAAGCCACAGTGACCATCTCAATAACATGAACAGCTGCCAAATATTCATTTAGCAGAATGAGTTTGGAAAACTTTGAGCAGATTGCTTTCACAAGGCTGCCTTCAACAAAAGGAAACATAATTAACGAGCTAATATCAGCATGTGTCTGGCTAAGCTAATGAATATCAAATTACACAGAAACCTGTATAAATCATCATTACCCTGAATTTTAATTGAACTTGCAATTAAACATGACAAATTTTATATACACTAAACCTTTAATTTATACTTTCAAATAAGGAATAATTTATCATTTTTAGTATTTCATAGTTAATTTCCCAATATGTGCACTTCTAATTAACAAGGACAGACAGGCGTTTAAAAAAACACACAGTCTCCCTCTCTCCTATGGCTCCGTTCATAACAATAATTTTCCCTTTTGTATACATTAGAAACTCCTATGTCCAGGAGTCTGAACGCCAAAGGGCCTACTTTTGTATTCCAGGAAAGATCTTATGGCCATACAGAATCAGAGAACGATTCCCCTTTCTTCTTCTCTTCTCTCCCCTGGAAAAGGAGGGATTAAAAGGGCAAGACCATGCGAAAGCAACCTGGCCCGGCGTCTCAATTACCTGTTCAACCTTGCACCCCAACTCTAGTTATGTGGAGGGCAGGGGGCCTCCCTGGCTGCAGGAACAGAGCAGCTTGGGTTTCAAACTCGCACCACGTGAGAAATAAACCACCTTGCTCTTGCTCGGGAGTTAACACCAGGCCTGTTTGTTTTACCTGGCCAGCCAGTAATGAGCGCGCTCTGTGGAAGGATTTGTATTTTATTATTATAATTACGCCACCATTATAAACATACCTCAAGCAACCTCAGCATAAAAGGCAGGGAGTGCTATTAAAACATACGGATAAATGCATGGGAAACAAGACAGGATTGTAAAAGGGCTGCAGCAAAAACTAATTGGGTTTGCTTTTGTCCTTAATCCCAACCTATTAATATGGTAAGCAGTGTGGTCTAGGGAGCTAGAAGCTGGGAATCAGGACTTCTGTACCTGGTTAGACCTCTAATTGGCTGTGTGACCATGAGCAAGATGCCTCACCTCTCTGTGTCTCAGTGTGCACAGGGGGTGAAATAAAGCTAACAGAGATAATCATGCCTGCTCTAACTATGCAAACATAATTTGAAGAAGAAAACACCATATAGATGATAGCATCATCGTTTTCTAGTTCTGGGGGAGAAGACAAACTTAAAAAAGAGCACAATATCCCACAATGCTCAAATGTGCGTCACTTTTTTTTTTTAATGCAATGGTTGCAGGAAATAGGAGCATTTAATTCTTGGGTGTTATTTTTTTAAATGTGATATGTGAAGGAAGCCAGATGGATAATGTCACCATTTGAAAGATGAGAAAATGAAGGCATGAAGAATCCTGCTCTGTGTCGGGGCAAGGGCTGGGCTGAGAGGTGGAACTTCCAGTTGAAGCATCTGGAACGAGGCCCTTCCAACCTCTTCACCCTCCTTAGGAAGAGGCTGGGGAAGATGTGATGAGATCAGAGAAAACTTTGGCTTGGGGACCTCAGTGACAATCACAATGATCATGACTGCCCACCCCTCTCCTGACAGACTGAAAGCTCAGCTGCATGTCTCAGCCTAGAAAGAGACAAGGTTCCACTTCCAGGAGCAAACTCAAAGAGGGCAAGAAGTCCACAGGGGTGCCTTATCTCCACAGGGCCAAGACAGCGGGACTGCGCATCATTCTGACTAAGGAAGGCAGAGAACATTAGGGACGAACAAAAACGGGGAGGGTGGGACTCATCAGGGCCATTCCAGCCAGCCCCTTTCATTGCAGACCAAAGGTTCTAGAAATGAGATTCAAAACAAAAGAGGCTGGGAAAGGGAAGGGGAAAAAAACAGCATCTTTCTAACACCCCTCACTCCAATCGCGGATTCCCAGTTTGCTTCTAGAGGTCCCGTGACCAGTGGAAACCAAGGAGAGGCAGGAGAGAGCCGGGTAGTGTAACACGGTTCCTGGAAAATAGTGGTGGCCCGTGCCTATGAAGCAAAGGGACAAATATTTTCACACATTATCAGATAGCCGAGGGAAACAGCCTCCACCAGAATTTACAACTGAAGGCTACCAGAATTTACAACTTGTGAAATTGTGCCTGTCCGTATTTTCTCATTATGCTGGAAGCGGCTGCAGAAAGAGTGTGCACTTTCTTTTCCCTCTTCTCCCCCTGTCTCCCCTCCCTCCACTGTCTCACTACTTCCTAGTTAAACCTTGTCTCAAGTTATCAACACCCTCTGGAGAGATAAGGCTCCTCTCACTTACAAGCTGTCACTAATAATCGAACTTTCAAGACTCCATCTCTAAGAGAGACTCCCCGAGCCACGCAGGTCACGAGAATTAACTGCCACCAGTCCTTGCAGAAAACTCAGCTCATCAATCTATAGCTTTCTCGTCATAATTAGAATAACGGCTTTGAAAATTTGGGCTGATGTTGACTTGGTCTCAGGCCGCAAAGAGCGCTGATTAAAATCTTGGTGTGAAAGTTAATGATAAGTGCTGGTGGCGTTGCCGTGGAGACAGGGACAAACAATTCCCTCGCTGTGACATTTTCAATGTCCTGGAGAAGAAAAACTGTCCTCTTTAGTGTGGCAGCGTATGAAGCTTATTTATGGCTACAGGGCTCGGTGGATTGATGACTGTCGTAACATACTGTCAAATCCTTTACTGACACATTCATTTTTTTGGAGCCCCTGGTGCAGCAGAAATAAAATAAAATAATAAAAACAAAACCGGGGGGGAAAATTCTCCAGCAGACCATAGGCAGCCACCAGTGGACCTTCCTTGCACTATAGGACCTCAGAATTAATAGATAAAAGCCTTCCTACTTCCTGGCCACAGAGAAAAGAGAGAGATCGGAAATTGCTGAGTAAGAAAGAACAATAATGTAGTCACCAGAGCACCCTCGGAGTGTTTGTTACCAAAATAAGCACTTCGTAAATATCCAAGATAGGTACCATAGGCAAGTATGCTCTCCATACCTACCTTGGAGGATAATGCCTTAGAAATCTAAGAAAGGTTTTAGAAAATTCTCCCAGCCAAAGGAACAAAGTAGGACAGATGTGTCTCCATTATACAGCATCCCAACCAGGGCAGCCCCTTTGAGGTTCAATATAGTGATATTAATCTCTAAAAATGACAGGGAGCTTGATGGTCTGCCGTGCATGCTCACATTCGCCATCTCCTTTGCCCTTCATCATACTGAAAGCCAGCAGCGGCAGCACCCCCATCTCATGCAAAAGAAGCCGAGCCTCGGCAGTCCACGCACCACTCCTGCAGGAGCACGATTAGTTAGGAGGCCCAGCAGAGACTCCCGACCTAAATCTTCTGTGGTCACAATGAGTAACTAGTCACTATTTCAGAACAGACATGCAGGCCTACAAGTTCTGGACTGCTTTAATGTGGGGTCTGTTAAATGCTTTTGGCTGGCACGATGAAGTGGCTGCACTCCCACAGCAGATAAAGGGACTCGGCGCATTGGCAACGAGTCCATAAAGACTTCTCGAGGCTCTGACATTTTTCTAGTTCCCTTCATTCAAGGATCCTAGTCATCATCATTATTATTGTTGTTGTTATTAATAATGATAATGAAATAAACTATGCAAATGTGGCGAATGGCTTTAGCCCTAAAACGCAGGCAGTAATGTGGTAATTTATCCAATAATGGAATCGCAAAGTGATTTTATTTGCTTTTATGGCTCCTTTCTTTCAGAGGAGCTGGGCATCAATAATGGCGATAGTAATGAAATCAACTATGCAAATGTGGAAATCGTTTTTGTCCTAATGTACCAATTTAGCCAGCGAAGGAAATTCAACACAGTCTGATGGGCTTCCTAACACCCAGGAAACAGGGTTGCAAAGCAGCCCTGGGCTCAGTTTCCCAGATGTCAAAATTCATTTTCTAAAAGTAAGGCCCTATCAATGTCCCTTTGGTAATGACCAAAACCTTTACTTCCTGGTGAAAATTTTACAAAATGTCCTTGGTGACTTAAAGAGAGGGAGGGATTTTAACATGAGAGCCAGATACATTGATTTGAATACAATTCATTTTCTAGGCTAAAGTTCCTCCTCCACCAAAGTACCCCAGAGCAGCCAGGGGTTGCTGCGGACACTAGTTGGAGCAATCCCTCTTGGGACCAACCTTTTCACTATAGCGCTAGGAGGCACTATGTAGGACAGTGCCCTCTGCCGAGTCTCCCTTTCATCCACTTTTGAATCTGGATTCCGTGGGGGCATTTCTCTGGCTAGATGGTGGCTACTCAGAAGAGCCTCGCAGAAGCTCTAAAAGTGGTGTTTCAAACAGCCACTGGGGGAGGCCTGCTCCAAGCCCTGGGTTTGCTCTGGCTTCTCCTCTTCACAACTATAATACTTGTTGCATGACAGGCTGGGGGAAAGGCACACAGAGAACAGGGTAAGACAGGGATGGAAGCCAACAACTGCGAACCTCTCTCTCCCTAGTATTGATTAGTGAGTTTTACAAACTAGAAAAGCCTATGAGACCCTTGAAGGCAGAGTCCTTATTTTTCTTTGTGGCCAGAGAGCTTGGCACAGTAAGTTCCCCATAATTGTTGAATAAAGAAATGAATAAATGAACAAAAGCAAAAAATAAAGTAGACTCCAGTAAAAGAGAGCTCTTGATATATGTATTCAGATGCGCCAAAGCAGAGACTATGCAGGTTCACTACTGCTCTTAGATCCAAGTAACCAGAGCCCTCACCCTAGGCCAAGCGCTCCTAGTGGCCTTGCTCTGGTCTTCCTCCATCTACCTCCCATACCTAGGCAATAGCTAGTCCAGGGTCAAGGTCACTTATAGTAGAGACTATTCCCTATTTCGTAGAACATTTCATGAGTACCCAGGACCCCAGACTGCCTTCACAAACAACCTTGAGTTTCTTCTAGGGCCTACAATAACCTCTGCCTTGAGCCCTACCTCCAGACACTGCATGGTGCCTCCAGGGTGTGCACCCCTGAGCCCAGGGCAGCCAAAGAACAGCTGTGGGTGGGTGGGTGGGTAAGCACGCGTGTGGAGGCCTCTGGTGGTAGAGAATGGAGTCAGGGAGAAAAAGAGAAGAGAAGGGAGAGGAAAAAAGAGAAGAGAGCTTCCAGTGAGGCATCTCATTCAGACTCTACCCCTGAGCCCCACAAACGTTAAGGGTGGGCTAGTGTATGGATCTTCATGTCCACGCTCTACTTCAGTATAATTTGTTTGCTGTCAGTTTGGGTCAAAACCCTGGGGCTGGTGAGGGATACCTATGGTATGAGACAACACAATTACATTTTCACTCTTCGACTCGTTGGTGACTCTGGGAGGGAAGAACAGGACCACATGAACAAACCTTGGGTTCTAAACAGATCGTCAATATTTAAATAAATAAATAAAAAGGAAACTCCAGCAGTCAGTTCTAATTAATTCGTGGCAATCAGCCTCTCTTGTTCTATTAGTTACCATTACAGCAACACATTCTTGAGCAAAATACCAGAAGCTTTCATTAGAATCATTAACATAATTTGATAACTGATGGTATTTGATTTCCGGCTTTTGCACTTTGACTTAAAGCTTGCTGCAAGATGTAATCTCATTGATTGTCTGGCTGCTGGTTTTTTTTCCTCACCACCGCCCCCCCTCCATGAACACTTCACAAGACATTTCTTTGTTAACTGTAATTAATGTTCACATTTGTCACAAGTTGTATTATTTGGAAAAGCAGTCGTGATGATAAAAGATGTGACAAAGACACACACATGTCTTCTTATCCAGAATGGCTTTATCCTCATTTAGGTTGTTGGGGGGTGGGAATAAATGAAATAAGTCAAGCATGTATTTGTTTTCACAGTCAGGATGGATTGTTTAAAGTGATGGTTCTTGGAGAAACTAATGCAATTAGCTTTCTCAAAAAAAAAAAAAAAGAAAGAAAGAAAAGAAAAGAAAGTGACATTAAGGTATGAGTTAAATCTTAAAAAGACAAGGACATCTGAATCGAGGGTGAACATTGACCAAGCCAAGCTGTAAACTATCTCACTCCCACTGATGGACGGTACTGAAGACAAGGCTCTCAGGGGAGTGCCTTCTTGTCCAGCCAAGACAGAACGAACTCCAGGTCTTATGTGGTTGGCCTTTATGACCTACAAGGGCACAGGCAGGCAATAGTGTTCAGTTTGTTTAAAAAGAAAAAGTGAGAGGCACAGAGGGAGAACACGTTCCAAGAAACCCAAGTGCCCATTAAGATTCAGAATCAGTGGAGCTGCCCTGATGTCCTCTCTGCCTGACAGAAACGTCCATTGTGGGGACAGGAAGAGCCATATGCGAGCAGGAGCCACTCCAGGGGTGCCCTGCATGAGTGGCGCATGCTGTTTATGCACAGCTGAAAAGGGGCCCACATCAATCTCTTCTTTCTCATGCCCTTGCTTTCTCCTCCCCCAACCCAGTCTCAAAGGGGTTTCCTCCATCATGTACTAATGGTCTGCAATTTATTTTAAAGAGGCTATTTTGATCCTCAAGAAGTACTTAGGGGAGCCGGGAACCATAAACACCTCCTTTTTAAAAAATTTGTTTCCTTTTTCCCAGCCTGTAATTTAACTCTGACTGGCACCATTCAAATCAAGTGTTCCAAGCACAGACTGCCATCAAGTCAGCTCCAACTTGGAGCACATTTTTACGACCAAGTTAGAAATGCCTTAAAACAAGGTTTTCGGAGGGAAACGTTTGACAGACTTAACTCTTGTGGTGCAAATATGCCACGATGACATAGCAATTAGTCATTCAAAATACGCGAAGGGATTACAAGCTTTTTCAAGTCATTTCATAAATATGTCCTCTTCTGGTATACAATCAGTAATTATATCATTCTTACTCAACTGTAAACTTCCTGGGTATGATTTATATCTCATTGAAATCAACACAAAAGTATTTGTTTTCTCAAAGGAAGAGCCCTGGCTCTAATCTCCAGGGCTTGCACACATCAAAGCAAGAGAACTACTGTTCTGCCTCACCAAACTAAATAAAATCATACACAAATATTCATGCAAATTAGGAGAGAAAGGTTGGTCAAGGAACCTTTGTCTTTTGGGCCTGGTGTGGATTTGCATAGTGCTCCCCAAAGACTATTCCTGTGACGGGTTGAGTCAACTGGAGAGAAAGTGGAACACAGTTCTCCTTGACTCTGTCCTCATCCCTGCAGAACTAGTATTTTGGGGATACTGTAAGCCTGGGAGGGATTGGGCACCAAAGCTATCCATCCCCGCCTACTCCACTCTCAAGTTCAATAAATATGTTGCTGTAATTGGCCACTGTTGGCAAAATCATGGAGAAAAGAAGGCATCTCTGAGGGCTAGGGATATAACTCAATGGTAGAGCACTTGCCTAACATGTACCAGGCCCTGGATTCAAGCCCTAGCACCACAAAAAAAGAAAGAGGGCATCTCTGGATAAATGGATGACCTTAGCTGCTAGATTCCAGGCACTTCACTGGAATCTGGTCTTTCATGTAATGGCCATCCAGTAACCATCTGGGGACTGGCCACAGAGGTAAACAAAAATGATGGGTTTTCATTGTAGCTGTAGGAGGATTAGGACAGGCTCTAGGCAAACTTTCTCAACACCAGCACATCTGAAGAATTTAAGTCTTTGGCTTTACATAGCACACTGAGTATGTCTCCATTCCAGAACACAACATATTTTATGGACATGATTCATTCCAATGTCTGTCTCTTCTACTGGATTATAAACTTCTTTGTGGCTTGACCTACCCTGGCACCACATCTGGTAAGAAATGTTTGCTAAAGATTCTGAACCAAGTTTGGTGAGGCATTTCTTCTGGAAAAGAAAGCACCATTTCTTAAGAGAACTAGAGCTCCTGACATATAGACTGATAACCAAAAATTTGACCTTCTTTAATATTCTCTCTGCACTGGAATATTTTACAAGTGAGAAGTCAAAGTGACCTGTATTTGAATCAAGTTAAAGTCAAGCTACAGGAGGGCACATTTTGTTTCCCTCCATGTAACCAATGCCCAGCACAGAGTCAGCCATATCACAGGTACTCATGAATACAATACCAGTGTTGAAAGTTGCATGGATGGATAATATCAGTATTTCTGAAATGTCAATGTTTCTAAAGGTATTTCCATATCTGGTCCCCTATATTGTCCAAAAAACTCACCACAAGAATTGTCCTTTCAAGACGAAGCCTTTAGACCAAAAGAATTTTACATAAGATGTGAAAGGTCAAGACTAGAAGTAAATTTTATCGCCAAGTTATCTATGAATAATTCAGTAATTTGGAATAACTTTTCCCATGAAACGTGGTCAGGCTTCAGAGTAATCCATAAAGCCTTATTATCTTAGACATCTTTGTGTTTAGAATAATCCAAAACCTGGACTCACTCGTTCTGCCCTTTTCTTGTTGTGGGGGAATGCCCCATTTTGTGTGGTCTTGGAGTGGAGAGAGTTCATCCTCAAGGCTGAACAGAGCCAGAGCATCCAGACCTCCCCTCTCCCTCATGAGGGAGTCCCTCAATTCAGTTCTGTGAATTTTCCTACCTGTACTTGGCATCAGGAATAAGTGTGACAAAGACAAAGAGCTAATGCAGATCCATTGTTATAAGCAGTGACAAGAACAAAAGTAGACTTTTCTGTCTCCAAAAAGTTGTGTTGTGTTCTGATTCTGGAACTTCTGGGCCTGCTTTGGTATCTTTCTCTTTCTTTTACCAGCTTCTTCAATCTTCTATCAGTTATGAGAACCCCTAATACCCTCTTATGGACTCTTTTTTTTTTTAAGACAGCAAGAGGCAATTTCTTTGTTTACAGCCTAGAGTCTTTTAATGGTACATCTGTGGACCAAGATCCAAAGGCATATATTTGACTTGAAAAGTAGCAGGAAGAAGTACTACAGCAAAACTAGTTTATAAACAACATATATCCCACAAACCAAGTAGAAGTTTTGTTTTTTCTTGAACATAAGTGCTTGAAGTAAGACCATTTTGATCAGAAATAGATGGTTCAACCTTAAAAAATCCATTATTCTACCCCAAATGACCTATGCAACCACTGACTAATCTCTTAACCACTTTAGCATTAGTTTCCCCAGACTTAAAAAAGATGGCCCTAAAGTTACTTAAAGACAGTGCCTTACTCAAGGATATTATGAATCAAAGTTTCATTGAAGGTGAGAAAAAAAATACATTAGAGCTGGGAGGCATTCTCCAGGCCTTTTGTCAACTCCAATTTAGAAGTACCCCTAACCTCCTACTCTCACCCTCACCGAACATCAGAAGAACAAGTGTTGGCATTATGCCCCCCACTTCTGTAAGGCTGCTTGACACTTGACTATGATCTTGATTGGAAAACGAAAGGCAGGAACCCTGTAATGTTAAAGGCCTAATTAACTTTGTCATTAAATCAAACTCTTCAGCTTAACCTTTGGTTCTAGGCAAAGAATTGTTGATAGAAAATTCTGCTACCCACTGGAGAGCCATTACCCATTCCAAGAGGCATATTTAAACTTATTACCATCCCAAACACATAGCTAGATATTCTTATTATACATGGCAGGCAAATGGCCACTGGTTCAGTACAGTGCTAGGTGTCTGCTAATGTTGAATACATTTCAGCCTTTCTATGGTAAGACCTTAATTTCAGAGATTTATAACCAATGTAAATCTGCCTGAACAGAAGCCTGACACAAAATTACTTTGCCCAGTAGCAATTTTTTAAAGTTTTGGACTAAGTGCCTTTTATTCAACTTTACAACCAAAAAAAAAAAAAAGAAGAAGAAGAAAAAACAAAGCAAAGCACCATAAGATATGCCTCTAGGCTACAAATACTCACACATGCACACACACACGCATACACACACACACACATACACACGTGTGCATGTATGAACACAAATGCATGCTCCCAGAATTAGCACTGCTATCTCTCAGCTTCGCAGGAGCAGAGCCCATGCTTCAGTACTGAGCCCAGCAAGGGAGATGGGAGATGGATATATATTCAGTGAGGGGACTCATGTCAGAAATCTGCAGCCCAGAATGATTCCTGCAGCCAATGGGCTGAGCCCTTTATGTGAAGTCATCACCCATATATAACATCCAAGCATTGTGGTTACTATGCTCAGTGAATCTTCATTTGGGAGCAGCAGGGTCTATTTATCCAGGAATTTTCTCAACTATTAAATGGGACTCATCAAGGAAGAGAGATTCATATTACACACCAGGGAAGTAGGAGGAAATGAAGGGGGTGAAATCAAAATTGTAAGAAAAAAAAAAAAACACAACTTTTAGATCATCAATAAATGATCGAGTGTATTAGGTTCTAAGTACTTTATGCTAATTTGCATAATCCTCAAATCATAAACCCACAAGGTATGTAACAGGGTTTTCCTTCACCTGAGTACTTGTATAAGTAAATTACCCCAAATCATACAGTAAGCAGGTGCTATAGCCAGAACTGGAATCCCCACAGCTTCCAAGTTTGTGTTATACCCACTAATGCCAAAGTATTCTCTCCAAAATAGTGATCTCATTATTTCACTCTGATGCCCATGAACTATTGTAATAATAGAATCATAAAAGTAATAATAGCTGGTATTCTTGGTATATGGATATAATAGCTGGTATTCTTGGTGTAAGTATTTTTCATGAACTTCACAGCCACTTTCTATCCCTTAATTCATTGTTCACAGCATCCTGGTGAGGGATTTTCTCTTATTATCTTCAATTACAAATGAGAAACAGATGCAAAAGAGATAGAATGGGCCAAGGCCACATGTCAGTAAGGAAAGGACTGGAATCCCCATTCACATGTAGCTAACTCCAAAAGCAACACTCTACCTGTATTACAACACTCACTTCTCATGCAATCTCCATCTTTTTCAGCAGAGTATATGCAGGGCCACCAAGCTAGCAATTTCCCAACTGATCTCCTTTACAAGGTTCTAACCATAGGCACACCATTTTAGAAAGGCCTCTGCCCTCCGTCATGTGCCGTTCTAAACGCTACTTGATTCCTTTGTGCAAGGCCCTCTTTCCTAGAAATTTTCCTAAGCCTGCTCAAGTTATACCAACATTAGGAAAAAGAAGTTTGCTCTTCACATTGTGTAATTCAGTTTCCATTTCCACTTATCACTGCCAGAGTGCTCCTGCTATAAATACCTATATCAAAGTGGCTAAAAACTTTGTTTCTGAAATCAAGAAGTCAACATACCTTATATACAATCAGAAATATGATAAATTGTGGTATAAAGATGTATTAAGAATTGTAATGAAAAAAAAAAAGAAAAGAAGAAGGAGGAGGAGGAGGAAAGAAAAAAAATAAGAAGTCTGATTTGAATCCTGATTCTGACACTAGCTAACTGTGTGACCTTTGGCAAGTTACCTCTCTACACTTTGGTTTCCTCATCTATAAAATGGGCATGTTGTGAATGTCTACTTCACAGGATTGGTATGAAAATGGTGAATGTAGAGGATTTAAGATAATATCTGCCACAATGTGAGGGCTCAACCAGTTTTTGGTTTTGTTGGTGGAGGTGTTTTAGAAAACACCTTTGCTAGGTTAATCTGTTACCAGGTAACCTCTGCTTGATTCAGCTCAGCACCTGACAGTCGGACACATACTAACACTATGTTCCTCGTGTAGCTCACTGGCTCAAAGGCTGCCCATCATCCTGAGGATAAAGAAGATGCTCACTATTGAAAGCAAGGTCCCAAAGATGATGGTTACCACAGGACTTCCCTGTAGCTTTCAGGATAAAATCCAATCTCTCTCCAGGACTTCAAGTTCTGAAAGCCACCCCTTTCCCACTGAAATTCTGCTTTTCTTCCAAACAAGCCCTCCCCTCCAGGCCAGGAAAGAACATTCACAGCACCCAGGAGCCCCACAGTAATCCTGGTCTAGTGGCATTCCCAGATCTTGCTCATGCCAGGTTATAATTCCCATGTCCATCCATGCACCCAAATCCCACCTCTGCTTCCCAAACAGTGGTTCTTAAGTCTCGTTATGTGTTAGAATCACCCAGAGAACTTTTAAATACACACATCCCAATGGTTCTGGGTTGGTTCTGGTGTTTCTTAGTTTCCAAAAGCTCCCCTGGTGATTTTGATGGGCAGCCAAAGATTCCCAGGTCCTCAGGAGGCCCGAAAGCTCTGTCCTGTCTCCTCCTTTCAAGTTAACACCAAACACTGTGCTGGTATGGACCTCTCATGAAGTGTACCTTGCCTCCTGCACTAGACTTGAAACTCTGAAGGCAAGTGATGTGTCTAACCTGCTTATAAATACTAGCTCAATGCCATGGCCCTCTCTCCTAAGAAGTTATGCATATTTTTTAAGATGAATTTTAGTCTTGACTCTCTAGAGAATATGATTTCATGGCAGGGAGAGAGAAAAATCTATACTGGCCACAGGTGCCAGAAAAAAAGAAATCTTTTGGCATTCTCCTTGTGCCCAGTACCCACCGAGCACGCAATAACTATCCCGGGGGTCAACTGGAAAAATGGTACGTTCTCAGGAGCTCCTAGAAGACTGTTTCAAAAACTAGGTCATCACAAAGAAACAAACCTACATGCTGCCCCATGTACACAGTTCTACAAATGACAGCATTAATAGCATAATTACTACCACTTGAGGTCCATTCACTGAACCTTTATCAAGAACAGCGATCAAGGTCCTGAAAGATACTGGCTATCTTGAGGTGTGGTGGTGGCTACTAAATGTTGATCAGGCATCTGAAACATCTAACATTTCCTCCAAAGTCTACACTGCTCAACTCCCCCCCCCTCCCCAGTAGGGCTGGGCCTCTCTGTTACCCACAACTCTCCAAAAGGGGTTCTGAGTGTAGATAAAGGAATAATCTGACAAGATGAGCTCCTTAGGTTCCCCCAAATCTTTAAAAGCAATCAAGGCTTTAAAAGCTAAGGGGTCATCTGGGATCCCTTAGGCCCCTGAAAAGCAAACCAACCCAGGACCTATTGAGGAAGGGCATGAAATCAATCTGAGCCCTGAGTAGAAGCTCTCATCTATGCTGGCCACAGGTGCCAGAAGCAGAAATTTAAGATGAGTATGTGATACATTATCAGCTGCTATTACCATCCTACCATAGCTGAAAGAAAGAGGCTATTAAACATAATACATAAAATAACATTTAGTAAGGAAATCTGGATAATTACTTAGTAAAAAGGACATTGAGTCAGGTTCTAAGCCATTGCCCTGAATTGGGAATGGCATTACTTATGTCTTAAGTTAAATTGAGTAAAACTCCTAAGCGCTCCCTTAAAGAACACCTGTAAGTAATGAGTTGAAATATCTCATTCATTCTGCTTTGTGCTACAGTCCTGAGGAGTAGGTCAAGATTACTGAGCCTCGCAACCCAGAGCTCTCTGGGCTGAGCCAGTTCAAGGTGACCAGGACATCCCAGCCAGGGTGGAGTATGGATTTCCCCTAGTGTGCACTAGAGGTGGCATTGACAGAAGCCAGAGGATTCAGGTGATAACATTTCTTGCCTTTTCTGGGATTGGTGGACATTAAAATGCATCCAAGGGCTGGGGATATAGCTCAGTTGGTAGAGTGCTTGCCTCACATGTACAAGTCCTTGGGTTCAATCTCCAGCATCACCAAAAAAATAATAATAAAATAAAATGCATCCAACATTAGAGTAGACTGAGGAGAAAATGAGAAAGTACATTATAAAGAATCAGAGGACATTAGATCTGATTAAGTTCTAACAATACCACCATGATCACCTAAATCCGTTGATCACCACTGTCACACTAATCCTTTACACATATCTGGTGAAGAATAGTTACCCAGCTTCATGATATTATATATCACCTACATCCTAATAGAAACTCCCAGATATCTATTTCAACCTGACCCTTCCCCATGGAATCCCTCCCAATTCAGTTCCCTGCCTGACATCTCCATTTGGATGGGTGATAGGCACTCAAATTTAACAGGACCCATACTCCTTTATTAGCCCCAGACTTGCTCCTCCTACCACTTTCTCTTGCCAATAAATGGCACCTTCATTCTTCCTGTGGTTCCTCTGTATCTTATATGCCATTTCTATTCAAGGGCTGTTATCTCCACAGACTCCCAGGTCACTTGCTCATCCTCTACCTTCTTCAGATCTCTTATGAAATTCAATTCTCCAGAGAGGCTCTTCCTGATATCCCTTTGTGAATGGCATCCACCATCTCATGGTCAATGCCCCTCCTTTGAGCCATCTTTTGTCACCCATCTTCCTGCCTCCTAACACAGACACACATGTGTATTGCTTCCCACCATCACCACCATCACCATCCAGGAGAACGTAAGCTCCATGAAGGCAGTTTGGTCTTCTGTCTTCTTTTCCTGTTGTTGCTGTTTCCCAATACCTAGAACATAATACAGACCCTCAAGTACCAATGGCCAGTCCTGCCCAGACGAATGAAGCTCTGTGGGTAAAGTCTCAGGAAATATTTGTTGAATGTATAAATGCAAAGGCACATAGTACCTGACAAACATTAATTGCTCTTAGAAAAAGAGTGGTTAGGTGCTTCTATTGGGGACCAACTCTTCTGGCATAAAAGCCTATATTCTTTCACAACATGATTTCACTGCTCAAAATTAATCGAGTGTGCTTGTACCCTTGTGTAGCATTTTACAGTTTGTAAAGCACATTCACATGCAAGCACCTCAAATTTTAAACACATCTTCCTATAACTCTATGATCCAGGTACTTCAGAGAGATAAGACCAATAGAAAGTTGTTAACATTAAACACAGGAGCCTTAGTCCATTCAGGCCAGTATAAAAAAAATATCGCAGACTGGGTATCTTACAAACAATAGAAATCTATTTCAGTTCTGGAGCCTGGGAATCCAAGATCAAGGTGCCAGTAGGTTCATGTCTGGTAAAGGTCTGCTTTCTGGTTCACAGACATTGCCTTTTAACTGTGTCTTCACGTGATGAAAGGAGCAAGGCAGCTCTATGGGGCCTGATGAAGGTGCTAATCTCATTCATGAGAGCTCTGCCCCCATGATCCAATAACCTTCCATGTGCCCCCGCCTCCTTCTATATCAACTTGGTGACCCATTTTCAATGTAAGAGTTCTGGGGGCACACAAGCATTCAGAAGACACGCCAGGACTCCTGCTTCTCAGTCCCTTACCCCTACCTCTCACACATCCTCCCTATGTGGATGAGAGCCTAGCGAACCAGACAGGATGTGAAGGATGGCCCTTGCCCTCTATCTGCTGACAGTACTCAAGCTGCACAGGTACATGGACAGACATGCACAGGATTTGAGGACAACATTCCACGTGTACATGTGAGGTGTTCCCAGCAGTGGCATCCTTAGAGAAATAGGACAGTCCAGTCTGCATCCAGAGGAGCTATTGGTAGCAGGTCACTTCTTACCCTGCCTCCTACTCCATTAGCACCCATTAACACCAACCTTCCTGAAGGTTCTGGAACACAGAGAGGACACAGAAAAACACTCAGATCCGAACAGCCGCTAAACCCTGGCTCCTGTCTGTTGGAACCAACAGGTTTTTGAAAAAGTACCCGTGGCCAGTCCTGACCAGTCTAATTAAATCAGAAGCTCCATGAGTAAAGTCTGAGTCCTGGCATTTTGTTCAGGCTCCTGGGGTGATTACAAAGGACAGTTGCTGTTGCCAACCACCCGTGTAGGCCATTGTCATATAGAGTGCTTTCACTTGCATTATCTCCTTTAATCATCCCAAAGGTCAGGGGGAAAGGTGGAGCAGGCATTAACATCACCAAGTTAGAGAGTTAGAGAAACGGAGACTCAAAGGGTGCACTAACACACAGCCCACTGATTCGCTTATTAGTGACAACTGGATCAAACAGTGCAGTCTTAGCCAAGATGCCCAAATCATAGTCAGTGGGCCTAGGAGTCACCTGAGGACATTGTGAAAATGCTGATCCTGAGTCAGCAGGACCAGAATGGGGCCCAAGAATCCGCATTTCTAGTGAGTTCCCAAGAGATGCCAATGCTGCTGGTCGGTGGACCACTTTTTTAGTAGCAAGGGCTTAACGAAACAAAACACTTTTGCTGGAACTAAGCCAAACCCATTCTTGATTTTTAATATGGTGAAGGCCAGAACCTTTCCAATGCTGCCTGGCAGTCTTAGAGTCTGGCCATACTCTATTCAACACTATAAACATTCCAAACGGCCACCTGTTGACTATATGCACAAATTCACCTTGTGGCAAGGTAAAGAACCCCTCTGCCACCACTGTCACCAGTCACACACACACAAAGTAAACAAAACCAAGATCCAGCCAACTTCATGACCACCCCCACACTGTCCATGACCTGCCAAGTAATCCTTGTGTCCACTCAGAGCCTGCTGGCAACGGGGCCTCATATCACCGGCAAAGATGAGCAATTCTGGCCCTGGCCATCATTAGTCAAGTGGGAACCGATTATACCCTGACACCACTCTATTCTCCAATATTACCTCTTCATTATTCAGGGGAGGGTATGCTATTCTCGAGGTAATTTTTTAATGTTTTGTGTGCCTTTTAAATATCAGCCACCACATACATGGAGAGAGACTTCAAATGACTGCCTCAGATATTCCATTTCAGGCTTAAATCTTTAAATATTCTTATGAATTTTTGACTTTGACAAATTGCCTCATGTCTCTTTCCTTGTAATAGAAAAAGGTCCAGGGAATCCTCATTAATGCCACCTCCTTGGGGCTCTCTTCTTTTAACCTGGCCTTCTATCTCAAGATCAAGCCCTGTGTTTGCTCCTCATGACATGGTCCTTGGGAATGGACCTGGACTGGCCTGGATTCAGGTAATGGGGTCCTCTTTCTATTACATAGAACAGTTTTGTTTGTTCTCCTATCAGCCCTTGAACCACCAATAGCTGAAACACTCTGCAGGCAGCTGAGTCTAGCTTCCCTTTAAGTCCCAGCCTGGAAATCTTCCTGCTCGGCGCAGTCCCCTTTGCTGACTCCCATAGCCCTCATTGAACCATGCAATTTAGCAATTAAACATGACTATGGAGCAGAAAAGTTTAATCTCCCAAGCTGGGGAGAGCTTGGCCCATTCCAAAAGCCCTCATGTGCCCAGTTTGGGTCAGTAATTAACTGCAGACTTCAAGAGCTGAAACTGGATTACCATCAATGTGAGTTCAGCTCTGATCTTTAGGAAGTTGTCAGTTCTAAGAACATCCTGGCACAATCACCCAACCTCACAATTCCCTGCTGCTGCCCAGGGCCTTCCCTCTTAAGAATTATTTCATACCTAAATTTGATTCAGGGGGAAAAAATATAACAATTCAGGTCTTTCTAATGCAAGGCCACTGATCCTACGAGCAAGAAAGGAGAGGCAACTCTTGACTATGCAACTATATAACCACCCCTAAAAGAAAAAGCAAAGAACTTCCCCCATGGCTATGCTATGCCCCCACTGTCTCCCAACTCAAGATGATAACTGAAGGCAAAGAACCTATTTGTGTTTTTCCTTGTGAGAGTAAAGATGGCTTCTGGGGTCCCTAATGATGACACCAATTGCAGGTTCCAGAAAATCGAGCTCATTGTATTTATCCCTTCTACATGTCTGAGAGATGACATTGCTTGCTAGCATTTCATATTCTTTACCAGGCTGGTCATTATAATTCTTAGACAGAAGCTGATTCTGTTTCTCAGATGTCCACAAACGCTCCTGGAGCTGGGCTTTCCATTCAAACCATTTGACATGTACATATATGCGGCTCATTCCTTTTGGGGTTCACATTCAGATACTGCCATTTATAACCACTGATCTTTATGCTCCTGTCAATAGTCAAAGGAAAAGGAATTCTCACCCAAATGGGTAATGAGGCATTTTCTTTTTTTTTTATTTTTTATTTTTTATTGTTGGCTGTTCAAAACATTACATAGTTCTTGACATATCATATTTCACACTTAGATTCAAGTGGGTTATGAGCTCCCATTTTTACCCCATATACAGATTGCAGAATCACATCAATTACACATCCATTGATTTACATATTGCCATACTAGTGTCTGTTGTGTTCTGCTGCCTTTCGTATCCTCTACTATCCCCCCTCCCCTCCCCTCCCCTCTTCTCTCTCTGCCCCCTCTACTGACATTCATTTGTCCCCCTTGTATTATTTTTCCCCTTCCCCTCACTTCCTCTTGTATGTACTTTTGTATAACTCTGAGGGTCTCCTTCCATTTCCATGCAATTTCCCTTCTCTCTCCCTTTCCCTCCCACCTCTCATCCCTGTTTAATGTTAATCTTCTTCTCATGCTCTTCCACCCTACTCTGTTCTTAGTTACTCTCCTTATATCAAAGAAGACATTTGGCATTTGTTTTTTAGGGATTGGCTAGCTTCACTTAGCATAATCTGCTCTAATGCCATCCATTTCCCTGTAAATTCTATGATTTTGTCATTTTTTAATGCAGAGTAATACTCCATTGTGTATAAATGCCACATTTTTTTAATCCATTCATCCATTGAAGGGCATCTAGGTTGATTCCACAGTCTTGCTATTGTGAATTGTGCTGCTATGAACATCGATGCAGCAGTGTCCCTGTAGCATGCTCTTTTTAGGTCTTTAGGGAATAGACCGAGAAGGGGAATAGCTGGGTCAAATGGTGGCTCCATTCCCAGCTTTCCAAGAAATCTCCATACTGCTTTCCAAATTGGCTGCACCAATTTGCAGTCCCACCAGCAATGTACAAGTGTACCCTTTTCCCCACATCCTCACCAGCACTTGTTGTTGTTTGACTTCATAATGGCTGCCAATCTAACTGGAGTGAGATGGTATCTTAGGGTGGTTTTGATTTGCATTTCTCTGACTGCTAGAGATGGTGAGCATTTTTTCATGTACTTGTTGATTGATTGTATGTCCTCCTCTGAGAAATGTCTGTTCAGGTCCTTGGCCCATTTGTTGATTGGGTTGTTTGTTCTCTTATTGTCTAATTTTTTGAGTTCTTTGTATACTCTGGATATTAGGGCTCTATCTGAAGTGTGAGGAGTAAAGATTTGTTCCCAGGATGTAGGCTCTCTATTTACCTCTCTTATTGTTTCTTTTGCTGAGAAAAAACTTTTTAGTTTGAGTAAGTCCCATTTGTTGATTCTAGTTATTAACTTTTGTGCTATGGGTGTCCTATTGAGGAATTTGGAGCCCGACCCCACAGTATGTAGATCGTAGCCAACTTTTTCTTCTATCAGACGGCGTGTCTCTGATTTGATATCAAGCTCCTTGATCCATTTTGAATTAACTTTTGTGCATGGTGAGAGAAAGGGATTCAGTTTCATTTTGTTGCATATGGATTTCCAGTTTTCCCAGCACCATTTGTTGAAGATGCTATCCTTCCTCCATTGCATGCTTTTAGCCCCTTTATCAAATATAAGGTAGTTGTAGTTTTGTGGATTGGTTTCTGTGTCCTCTATTCTGTACTATTGGTCCACCCACCTGTTTTGGTACCAGTACCATGCTGTTTTTGTTACTATTGCTAATGAGGCATTTTCAAAGAAAACATTTCTAAATCAGATTTCCTTAGAAAGAAGCATTTTATCCTAATATGGTTTTCTTTGCATTTTATAAAAAGATCAAATGTTTATTGCCGAGGAGTCAATTTCACTCTTCCAGGATCGCCAGGAGGTTGTATGTAGTATTTACCAAACTCTTAAATGCGTGGTCATTTCATTTTTCATCCCTCCGCTAAGACCATATTTGCCATCCTAAAATGAGCAGGATACAATTTTACAAATATATGTATATTTATGACCCAGACATTATTCGTACATTTGAAGTATGACATCTTTACTCTTCTATCATCAAGCAGAAATAATTAAGAATAATCAAGTGGGTGTTAATTAGATATAATGAAACAATCTCCAGTCAGCCCGAGCCTACTATTTGCCTCCTATAGTAATTATGAACACTAAACACTCATGCTAATCTCCTTCTTCTTACAGAAGCTAAACAGAAATACAGTATTTACTCAGCTGATGGCTTGTTTTGTCTGCAATTTAGTCTGTTTTAAGCTAGGAAACTCACAATTTGCCAAGCTGTCACCAACTGCTGGGCCCAGACCAGGGATGCAGGGTTCTTAGTTACAACAGTTCAGTGTGAGAGGAAAGAGCAGACCTCTTGTTGCAACTATACCTGGATATGCACATACCAAAAAAAAATCCAAGTTTTAAGTTTGAAGGACCCTGCACTCGTACGCTCAGGGCTTGATGAAGAAGAAGAAGAGAATTCCTCCATGTCACTCTCAGAACTCTCTATTCTTCTCTTTAGAATCACTGCAGTTATGGAGCTGGGGACTGGCCTTTGAGCATATTACTTCAGGAGCCTCGTTGGACAACGATTACAGTAGTGAACTAAAAGTGTCTTATCGAGAGTGACCATTAGAAACATATTACTGGCTATTAAGCAGATGGTTAGATGTTTTTAAAGAGCTCTTACATAGTAATAGAATCCAGAGTCATTGACTATATTTATTACTCTCCCAAGAAAGTGGAAAAAATAAAAAGATCCAATGTTTGTTGCAGAGGAGTCAATTTCATTCTTCCAGGATCACTAGGAGGTTGTACGTAGGCAAAAACTGACAGCCAGTGATTGGACCTTAAAACAAGCTTCTGAAAGGTGATTAAAGGTCATTGTCTTTCCAACAGGGCAGTATTCCAAACGAAGACCCTCTGACCAATGGGCGAAGAATAAGCATGCAGAATGGAGGCCAGCAAACCTTTACTGTCAGGACTGGTTCATAAACAATTAGAAATTGCAGGTCATAAAGCAAGCCAGAACTACTCACATCTGAAGTTACAGAATGGAAGGAGCCATGGAATGTAACGAGTGGGTGGGGCCGTATTACAACAGTAGGTAGCGGCAGGATTTGGCCTCTGACGCCCACTAAGCTAGGAACGATGCTTTGCTGGCCTCCATCAGCAAACCCCTGTTTAATTCACAGTCATGAAGAGACCTCATTTTCTCTAATAGATACATTTCTGAAAATGCTTGAATCAATGTATTCTAAAACTGCACCCTATTTTTTCCATGAATACATACTTTTCTGTAAAGTTTAATCCTCACTTTGGAAGTAAACCGCAATGAATAACAGCCACTACCCCTCACCTAAGCAAGTATTTTTGTAGAATTTCTTAAATGCATATTATTTTGCCATTATTTATGAAAAAATTTATATTCATAAATTTATAAACATAATTTTATACAAATAAATATGTATATGATTATCTTTTATGTTTCATTTGTTCATAATTGCAAATACTAAGTTTTCTTTAAAAAGGATCCATTATTTGGCAAATAAAATCTGTCCATCCTAGGTCTCTATCAAATAGACACCCATAACTTATTACAACAGAGACACACTTTGGATACTGTGAAATCTGAAAGGATTTTATTTAACTTCAGGGTAAACTGGAAAAACACAATGATCCTGGTGTGTTCTTCTCAATTCTTCTGCTAAATATCTGTGCAACCTGGGATATGCTACTTAACCTCTCTGAGTCTCAGTTGCCTCTGAAAAATGAGGGAGCTGGAGCAGAGGATGGCTCTAGTCACCTTCAAAGCTTTAATATTCTCTGATCAGTGGATAGGAAACAACTTAATTAGCTCATCTGATTACAGGATAATACTAATGAGGCCAGGGGAGCAAGTTAAATGGCCATGCAAGGCTAACTAGCTTTAAATACAGAAAAACACTGTCACACAGAGAGTAACTCCAGTTGGCCATCTGAAGGGGTGTGGCTAGTTGAACCCTCAAGTCAACAGCACAGAAAATAGGCAATTATAATAGGTTGGAAACAGCTTTATATGACAAACAATATCATTAATATTTGCTATGACTGCTAGACCACACAATCAAGTACTTCAGCCATTTCTTTCCAGTTACATGGTACAGGATCATTTCTTCCCCATGTGTCATGGGCCGGTCAGTGTCCCATCCTACCATACATGACTTGTGTGGGCATTATGCACAATTTACTATGTGAATTCAACAAGCTCCACACTGGGTCATGCACTGCTTTAAGGGGACATCCAGCAGTCACATGCTCAGGAGTCAAGCAATGTCCATTGCTCTATTCTAGTTGTAGACTTGAAAGCATTTACAGTGTCCATGAGAGACAGGGGCTCCCAGTTGTGACTTACATGACATAGGAGAGAGGTCAGCTAAAGCTCAGGGGAAAACAATTAAATGCATTACTACCAAGTTTCTCATTTTCTTCTTTTTCCAGATTATATTCTCTCCCTGTTTCCCAGTTGACCTGGGGTAAGTCCAACTACCCATATTCCACATCAGGGTTTATTCACTGATCCACACTACCAACATTTGCTCAGCGGCTTCTGTGTGCCTGGTCATGCTCAAGACACTGGGGACTCAGTCGTAAAAAAGTCAGCTTTGTCCACTGCTCCAAGAGCTTGGCAAGTGACTTGACAAGGAAGCACGTCCTGGGTGTATGCACTTGTGCAACGTGGACACTGAGTTCCTAAAGTAGAGAGGAAGTGTGTCTTGCCAGCTGAAATTCTTCAGAGCTTTTCCATATTCAGCCAGTCCCAGTTTATTAAACACCCTACATCCACCACACAATCCACCAGCTTCGTAAGTACAAAAAATGAATGAGGCACAGCCTAGAGGACTTTCCCTGTGATCTTTCAGGTGGGTGAAGAACCATGGTATTTGTATCATGTCTATTTCTACAGGGTCTTGGAGGCTTTTCACAAAGACACCCACACCAAGGGCTTCTTTCTGGGCCAACTCGGATATACAGCAATAGTTACAGAACCTGCTTTGCTTGAGCGGAAACTATCCACGGAGACCTTTAAATATGCTACTGATAGGAAAACTGAGACCTGGAGAGGTGAAGTCACTCGCCCAAAGTCGTAGGTAAAAGGCAGCTCAGGAAGATCATGTCTAAAGCGGGGTGACTAGGTTGGGCTCTACGGCTAGCTGGCACATGCAGGGAGGGGACCTGCCAGGCCTGTACACAGCCCTCTTCAGCAGAATCCCTTTAATCAAATAATTAGAAAGCAACAGGCCGCAGAGCGGCGTCGCTGGATAAGGAAGCACAGCAGCACCCTGAGAGGCCTTGAATAGGCCTGCCGTCCTGACCTGGGGAAAGTGCTCATAACTTCCATGACTTTAGAGGTCCCCGTCATCCCCCATACTCTACTGTGCAAAGGTGACTCCATTACTTTGGAAATCTAAACAAAAAAGATTTTTTTGGAAAAAGCAGACTGCACAGAGGGAACAGGCGACCATCATGACACCACTGTCAGGCCCCTGCACCACTCTCTGACGGCCAGGGTCCTGTTCCTGTAATCATGGAGTCCAGGAGCTTCCACCACAGCTGGCTCTGGGTCTGGCCGGCTAGGCTAACCATGATGTCACCCTGGTTAGCTCCAAATTGTGGGCTTCTACCCTTCTGGCTGGTTCCCCACCTGCCTTCCCTGAGCCACAGGACTTGTGGCCTACTCAGGGCTGCTCTCGCACTGACATCTTGGATTCCTTCTTACCTAGCCAGATTTTCCAACTTCAACACCCCTCAGAAAAGAGCCCCTCAGATCCTACCTAGGCCACAGTACCTGACCCCCAAATAAACTTCTTATGCATCACTTAGGGGGTTTGTTCAAGTTACCCACAATTCATAAGACATCCCCTGCCCTACACTCATGCACACACATACACACAACTCACTCACACTTACCTATCCTCCCAATTGCTCATGTATAGTGGAGGAGAGCTCTCATTGGATTCTATTATGAATTTTTCCATTAATTCAACATCTACCCAAATCTAAGAGCTCTTCAAATTCATTAACAAACTTCAGTATCACATATACAAATGCTTATTCATGTCGTAAAAACTGAGAAGAACCAGACTGTCAAGGTAGCCAAGCAAAAAATAAAAAAAATAAAAAAACCCAAAAGCAGCTTATAGAAGGTCAGAACTCCTCCTTCTGCTGCTGATTTAACAACAAATGCCTCGCAATGAATTGCTTGATGAGGACAGGGCTCTGCACTACAGCGAGAATTTTTCTTTTATTTGGCAAGCAATGAAATCATTAAGGTAATATATCACCATCCCCGCTAACAGAATCTTCCCGTGTCATCTCCTGCACTGTACATGCAAGCAGAAGACACACATCTATTGTCTCCTACTTCTGGAAGTTGTAAATGTAGGGAAATTGTCATCATTAAATTGAATATAATGATCCTCTACCCCCTCCTTCTCTCACTCTGTAGCTCGGCTCTGCCTGACACGTACCTTGTAAATGTCAACACACAAGTATGTCCTGAAGACCAATGGGCAGAAAGTTCTGATTACTAGCAAAAAAATCCATCACGTGGTACCCAGCACTCACCTCTGCAATGAAAGGAAATGATAATTGCTTTGCCGTGCAAGGTGGAAAAGCTCGACCTCAAAGTGTCTCTGGTGGTATTAACATGTAATGAAGGTGGGTGCAGACAAAGGCCACCGCTGAGCACAATGGGGACACCATCAGACAGCCTCACCTCCTGGCACACTGCTGGAGGACATGGGCAGCTCTAATTATCAGCCAGCCCTTCATTGCTAATATCTTAACTCAGGGTCTGTTTGGCTCAACCCTAGAGGTGAATCAGGAACCCAAGGCCAAGATGAACCCCCAAAATCTCCCAGTCAGGGCTTATAGAGGGCTCAGTCCAGAAAGCCAATGCCTATAGAGAAAGAGGTAGGAATATGGCTCCTGAACTCTGCCCAGAGAGTGCTGGCCTGGTTTGCTACAAAGGACAATGGGTAGCTTTGATGTCATCAGCATTTAGCTAGAGAGGTCAAAATGAGAGCTCTGAAGCACCCAGCATGCTGAGCCAGCAAGGGGAAGGAGGAGGTGTGCTGACCTGAGGATGTGCACCAGGCCTCACCATCCACGGGTTGTCAGGGGCTGTCACTGGGGCACAAGGACTGTTTGGCCTTGAGCATTAGTTACGTTATGTAAATTACGCTTAATGAAAGTGCGGCCTTGGTCCATAAAAACTTAACAATGCATTTGTCTTCATTTGAGCATTCCCCGGCAGCCACCACCTCCCTTTACAGACCATAATAACTGGGCTTTCACCGAATGTCCCTGTCCTCCACAGCCACCATCAGGAGGGCCCCAGAAGGGGAAGAGGAATTGGCTTACATTTAATAAGACAAATGTGCCATTGTGGAGTTGGCATCAGGTGGCCCCGGCACACCACAGGACAGGGGAGCAGGTGCAGTCAGGCCTCTCCCTCCTCCCTAGCTCTCTGTGTTAGCCGCATTCAGATAGATGGAAAAGATCAAACTAGTTTTGGACTCCTAAGAGCTGGATGTCACCTCTGACTCATCATCAAGCATGTATTAAGTGCCTCCAGTGTACCCAGTACATAGCAAAGACACCTCCTCCCACCACCTTTCTCCATGTAAGTCACAAACAAGAAACACTTTCTCTTTCTAAGACACCCCATCTTGAGATACCCATAGCAAACTTTAGGTGCCCTATTGTTGTTCTTCTCAGTTCTGTGACAAGGTATGAGGAAGAAATCTCAAAAGCAGAAAAATCAGTTTGAAATCCTTGGCTGAAAGTTTCATTACAGGTCCCCAGAGGGAAGAAGAAAGGATATGTGGTTACCTTACTACAGCAAGAGGAAGCTTAGGTTTGGCTTGCCTTGAATGCAGTCTTGACAATCATTTACAACCTTATAAAATGAAACTCCACCTCAGTGACTTGGAAGGCTCAGGCAGGAGGATGGCAAGTTCAAGGTCAAACTTAGCAATTTAGCACAATCCTCAGCAACTTAGTGAGATCCCATCTCAAAATTAAATATAAAAAGGACTGGGGATGTAACTTAGCAGTAAAGTGCCCTGGGTCCAATTCTAGTACCCAAAGAAAAAGAAAACTCCTTGCCCCAGCCTGTGTCTTGTAGCGACTGAGCCTACCCAGCACCCAGGCTCAGCTCTGTCCCTGTCTTCTCTCAGCAGCCATGCCTACCTCTTCTTGGTTCCTCATGTTCACTGAGCTCCAGCCAGTCAAGAGTCTGAGCCCTTCTTGATCCTCTGTCTGCAGTGCTCTGCCCTCTCAGCCTCCTCCAGCTATCAGCCAGGACATGACTTACCAGGGAAACCTTTCCAAAGGTCCCTAAGTCAAATGAAGCCCAACCATAGCACCTTGTCCTTCTTCTCAGCCCTATCCCTGCTGCAATTTGACATCCATTTATGCCAGTGATTGTGTGTGTGGCCATTCAATGACTCTCACCTTCAGGAGACATTGAGCTCCTTGCAGGCAGAAGCCATGTGACTCTTCCTTACCACTGAGCACACAGTAGGTGTTGAAGCCATTACTGAATACATGCAGACATACATACTTGCATACCTATTGCTCATTTTTCCCCAATGACTATGGAGGGAAAATACCAAGAAAAGAAATATGCTTGTGTTCTTGGACAGAAAAAAGAATTAAGAGACCCAAATAGTAACTGAATGATAGAAAGAGATACCAAGAGAAGCCAAATGGATTCTAGTTGAGAGCATCTTCAAGAAGTGATCATTAATTCCAAACTGGACAGCAGACAGATGGGTTGGTTGACCTTTCATGAACCTGCCATTTCCATGTTTTCTGTCCTAGTGGACTACTCAGACATGGTGGTCACACCTACCTCATCACATGGTTCAGAGCATTTCTGCTCCAAGTACCAGCAGCCTTCATCTTCATTGTGCCTCTTAGATCCCAGGAAGAACCTGGATCCTTTTATTCTCCAGACAGCAAAATAGAATAACTACAACAAAGCACCAGGCCTGGCAAATGTTGTTTTCCCAAAAGTCAAGGGCCAAAATGAATTGGTTGCCCAGGCTACAATCTAGCAGGAAAAAGGGAAAATCCTCAGGAAGAGGGTATACGTTCAGCCCCCTGTATCTGCAAGCTCTGCATCTATGGATAGAAAATATTTGCCACAAATTGAAAACATTGAGAAAAATCTGTATGTGTACTAAACATGTACAGATTTTTCTTGTCATTATTCCTAAAAAACACAATATAACAACTATTTGCATAGAATTTACATTGTATTAGGTATTATAAGTAATCCAGACATAATTTAAAGTATATGAGAATGTGTATAGGTTATATGCAAATACTATGTCACTTTATATAAGGAACTTGAGCATTCATGGATTTTCGTATCCACAGGGGGTCCTGGAACAAGTTCCCTCCTCCTAGATACCTCAGGTGTTTCAATGAATTAGTTGGCCAGAACTTCCTGGAAAAAGATTATCCCAATTTGTTCATTTCACAAAGGAATTGTGTGAATCCTATTTGACCCCTGTTTTTCCAATCTAGGGTCTGAATTTAGCTAGCTCTGAAAATGTTTTAGGGCCTACCCAGAAATTTGTAAAATGTCAGTGTGAAAATTTTAATTGAGTTATTAGCAATATCTCTTCTTTGAATGACCTTTTAGTACTCCTCAGAACATATCGCCTCCTTTTACTACCTTCTGGCTGACAGTTTCTAATATATTCCTTCTTCTTAGATGATATCATCTGTCCTTGGGTGGAATTAACTAAAGCACTCTACATTCAGAAACTGACATTAATCCATAGCCCCAGATTTGTAACAGCTGCTGGTGTAAACACTGTTTCCATACATTGGGTTTTAACAATGACTGGTGGAAATGTATACCATTCATTGGACACTGATGACATGCAAACAAAGGGATCCAAGTGACAAACAGCAATGATTTAGAAAGAAAAAAAAAACACTTTAAAATTAGCTTAAATATCACACCTACTGAATAAATGCAAGAGAATATTGCTAGCCTCATGTGAATTTTATGGTCCTCTTTTAAAAATCACATGTGTAGAAGAAGCTAATCATAACAGGAAATTATCAGGATAAATTGGAAATGAGTTGTTCTATTCAAGTAACTTTTTGATGTTTGATAAAGAAAAAACAGAAAATACACTCCCACAGTCTTAGCAACCCAGGCATTTTGCATCATTCTAAGAAATGGGAAAAGTAAACCAACATGACATGTGGATACGTAAAGGTACATTCAGAGCTGAGAATCACCAAACAGGGAAAAGACAAATAAAACCCCTTCCCCAGATTTCCCACCCCAATAGCGTTTCATACAACCTCCAGGCCCCCAAACCCCTTATACTGGTGTAAAAATGACCCGTGATGGCACCGCTTTCCCTTGGCCCACTCCCAGTCTCCTCCCCAGGACTTTTACATTCTGATGGAAACAGGCATGAACACCTCACTGCAGCAGCAAGCAGTGACATCTGTAGGGACCTCACTGGAATTTTCCATCAGCACCATCGCGTTATTTAGAATCTGACCACTGCAAACACCAGACTGTTGATGCAGGTCCTGAGGCTCGAGGTGGCTGATCATTAAAGCGTGCATGCCTTCAATGTGTGGTGGCAATCTGGTGGCAGAAGAGGAGGTATCCAAGGGGAAAGCTATGCAAATAGGTCTGATGGAAGCAAAATTCTGCAGTGTTCAAGTGGGTGTCCAAAAACTCAGTGCCTTTTCCTGGTGCCTCACCCTTCTGATCCTTACACTCTAGACTTCACCGACCCTTATGAGACAATGCCCACCCTCTCATCCTATTGCCACCACTTCATGTCACTCAAGTCATACAACCGCCAATTACTATTGCTTTATGGTAATGTGAGTGCTGGTTGAGAAGCCCATACACTGTGGGAAGGGGATTGGGGGCTCACCTGAGCAGGAAGGTTATGCCTGTTAGTAGACACCTGGGGAACAGGTGTACCTCCAGATGAGAAGCAGTCACTGAGAGCGCAGATCTAGGTAAATGTTAGAGAAATACCTCCCTTGGCCTGGACTTGGAATGTGCCAAGTATCTAGAAAGGAGTGCATCTGGTGCTGTAAATTAATAAAAAGCATCTGATATGGAAGTAGGAGGCTCCCAAGCAAGGGCCAGGGAAACTGGGACAGACATTGCTGACAGTGCCCAGAGCACTGCGAGGAAGCTGACCAAGTTGAAGGAGAGTCCCAGGATCCATCAGTCAGACTGACTGAACTCCCCGACTCCACATACCTGCATGAGCTGTGAGAAAGGTTCCAGTCTGTCTTATTTGTGTAAAGGACAGAGAAGGCAGCTTATCCCTGGGGATATGGCAACATTCATAAGGAAATTGAGAGCAACTGGATCATCAGTCCCACCCCTCTGAGAGATTCCCCCTAACCATGGAAGATTGGGTTTTGCTTTTACTAAGAAAGGTCCTTAAGTTACCTCGACGTACTTACCACATACCCCATTCTATTATCCTCTAAGCTAGTTTTCTATTAAACAAATCTAAATCCCATTGGTAGGCCAAATTATGTATACCCTGCAAGTAACACATCTCATTCACTCTTCCATCCACCCAACTTCCTGACCAGTTAATATGAGTCCAGCACTGCACTAGGTTTGGGAGCTATGTGTACGAACAGTTGTGATCCGGGCCCTCTAGGGCCTCACACGCAAACCAAGAAACAATCTGGAGACAGAACCTAAACTACAATGGTGACTCCATCAGTGGGATTTTGGGGGGTTCTGTCAGCCCTGGTGAAGGGACTATTTCAGTTCAGGGATATTCTTTGGAGGATGCTTAAATTAGAGCAAGAATACAGACACCTCCTTTGCCCATGCACAAGGCCATCCCTCACTGTGGAAAGAGATTCAGGAAAGTTATAACAAGGAAGTCCTCAGTGAGGAAAGGGAACCTGATACCAGCAGGGAATGAGTTCCTCCAGCCTGGCATCCCTAACAGAAGTCTGAGTAGCTGTAAAGAATGGGACCTGGAGCTTCAGACAGACATGTGTTCTGGCTGCAACCCCCCAACCCAAGGCAGATGACTTATCCCAGCTTCTCTGGTTTCCTCCTCTGTAACAGACAAAAACCCCCATCTTTCTACAGTGATGTACAGCAGTGGTTCTGAAGTGTGGTCCATGGACCAGAAGTATCCACACTGTCTGGAAACTCATTAGAAATGTACATCTTTGAGCTTTCCCCCAGACCTTCCAAATGAGAAACACTAAAGATGGGGCCCAGCTGATCCTGATGGGTTTCAAGTCTCAGGACCTCTGATGTACTGGTTCAAGGGATTGATGTTTATTAAGTACTTCACAAAGTGCCAGGCATGTCGAAAGCCCTGAGCATGGTGGCTGGGATCAGCTCTGGTTGTATCATGAGGTCTTTGGGAAAGACCTGTAAAAAAGGACATGGGGTGGTAGGGAAGGGTTCATTCTTTCAGAGG
The DNA here is from genome assembly GCF_047511675.1 of Marmota flaviventris. Classification (NCBI taxonomy): domain Eukaryota; kingdom Metazoa; phylum Chordata; class Mammalia; order Rodentia; family Sciuridae; genus Marmota; species Marmota flaviventris. The sequence continues at coordinate 48,335,503 of NC_092501.1, forward strand.
TCAAAACCAAAAGGGAAGTTTGAGTGCTGTCGTGGCCTGTGTGAGAACCCCTGGGGACTGACTAAGCGCACATTCCCAAGGCCACTCTGAAGGCTCATGAACGTAAAGTTTGGGGAATGAGACCTGGGAATTTGCAAGATCCTCTCTAGTCTACTGGGAAAAGGCCTTCTGTGGGTTCTTTGTGTGTATGTTACTTGTTTTTTTGTGTTTTAGTTATTTTTTGGTTTTTCTTCTTATACCTGCATCTACTTCAACATAGCTGTGACAAGGGCCTCTCTTCCAAACTCCCTTCCATCACTCTCTCTCCCTCTTATTTCTCTGGATTTCTCCACTGGCTTTCTCACATCTCTCCCTTTTGGCCCATTGGTTCAAATCACTGCCCTGCAGTATTACTTCAAAAATACCAAACTAAACATTTCACTTCCCACTTAAAAATGCACAAACAAGCCCAGCATGGCGGGGCACACCTTTAATCCCAGCAGCTCGGGAGGCTGAGGCAGGAGGGTCACTAGTATGAGGCCAGCCTCAGCAATTTAGTGATACCCTAAGCAACTTAGTGAAACCCTGTCTCAAAATAAAATATGAAAAGGTCTGAAGATGTGGCTCAGTGTTTAAGCACCCCGGGTCGAATCCCTGGTGGAAAAAAAAAAAAAAAAAAAAACTCAGCTTTCACCAGTTCTGCGGTGAAGAATTCCATTTCCTTAGCTGATCACCACAAGATCTTAATCCCACCTACCTTAGGTGTTCCAGCACCATATGTCATCACAAGTGTCAAGTGCTACTGACAGGAAAGATATGACCTCTGATCTTTCTCCATGAGGAGGAAGTCTCTTGTCTTTTCCCAAATGCCTCTAACACTCATTCTACCACTAGGTGTTTTCCGTCTTCTTCACTGAACCAGTAGCACCAAAAGGGACAAATTTGTTTATAAATAGTCCATACCTCTACTATCCCCCTTGTATTATTTTTCCCCTTCCCCTCACTTCCTCTTGTATGTACTTTTGTATAACTCTGAGGGTCTCCTTCCATTTCCATGCATTTTCCCTTCTCTCTCCCTTTCCCTCCCACCTCTCATCCCTGTTTAATGTTAATCTTCTTCTCATGCTCTTCGACCCTACTCTGTTCTTAGTTACTCTCCTTATATCAAAGTAGACATTTGGCATTTGTTTTTTAGGGATTGGCTAGCAGCAGAATACAACAGACACTAGTATGGCAATATGTAAATCAATGGATGTGTAACTGATGTGATTCTGCAATCTGTATATGGGGTAAAAATGGGAGCTCATAACCCACTTGAATCAAATTGTGAAATATGATATATCAAGAACTATGTAATGTTTTGAACAGCCAACAATAAAAAATTTAAAAAAAAAAAACATAGATAAGGAAACCACATTACAAAAAAAAAAAAAAAAATAGTCCATACCAAGGAAAATCTCACCCAAATCAGCATAAAGCGGCTTGGCAATACTGCAGCAGCTCTTATCCCTGGCCTCCCCTTAGCCAACCAGCTGGGGTGACCACTATTCTTCCAGCCCTCTCTGAAACACTGACCACAGGAAGGTAACTACTGGCAGGGACCCTGCTACCATCACCCCATGTGCTGTGTTCAGGATGGTAAAGCCACAGCTGCTTCCTAGAGGTTGTAGATCAGACACTGAAATATCTCTCATGCTCATGTTCCCTGCCTATCTGCATGTGTGCACACAGGTGTGGGACACAGACAGATTCATGCTCGTGATACTGTACTGATTGAAAGATGGACGCCAAAATGCAAGTTGTGTATCTTTCCATTCATCCCAATGAGTGGAGTGCAAATCCTCACCTTTTGTTATTTATCCTTTGTCATTAATACATACTATTATAGATTTGGTACATATATATTTTATAACCCTCAGCTTACTAGGTGTCTTTGCTCTTCAGACAACACAATCAAGAATTTTGCCGATATTTTATAGCATGGGACTGTAGGAACACCACTAAATTATAGTGTGAAAATCCCTGGGTCTCTCTGAAACTTAATTTGGCCTTTTGGCAGCAATGTGTCCTTAGATAAGTCACGGTAATTCTAGGCTCCTTATTTGGAAAGTAGGCTCACCACTCTATGTTGGAGCAAAATCACAGAATTGCAACAAAAATCACCAGATACAACAAAGAGGGATGTGCTTCATACATATAACTCATGAGCTCTGCAGCCACTCTGTTCCATTTTACACTTTCATCCCATGCAGGTACACACACATACAGGTACGTGGCCCTTTTCCACCTTTTCTGAGAATGTCTGTAATGGTCCTGTTGATGTTGTGATGATACTTTTGCTTTTTAGAATCTTGGCCCACAACATCACATCTGTCCTTCTGAAACCTCCTCTCTAAAATGTTGGATGCCATTATCTCCTCTAACTCATCTTGGCTGTAAGTTTGAACCCACTTCTCTCATCGCACTTTTACTTAATTTTTTCCTTATTGATCAGAATTCAGTTCAAGACATGTGACTCCTTCCTTGTAGCATTTCTCAATCTGCCACCTCCCAGTTCCAAAGAGGCTTGCTGAGGTGGGATGGATATAGTGAGAATCTGGATGAGGTGGAAAGGGATGGGCCGAGGTCAAGTGTGGGCCTCTGGAACCCATTCTAAGTTCTACCAACTGAAAGACAGAGAAACAAAAGAAGATTATTTTGTCCTGAGAACTAATCCATCACTTGGCCATTTGACCACTTCCTGGAACCTTTCTCCCCATGCCCATATCAGATCTGATGCTGTACATGGACAGGGAAGTCATGATTAGTCACAATTCTGCCATCTCTCCATGCTACTACTTCCTGCTGATGACATTAGCTGGAAGACTGCCAGTGCTTACAGAGAAAAACTAACCAAAATGATCGCAAAGCCATTTGGAAATACATGAGCATGATCAACACACTAAATAATAATTACTCGCATTTGTATTCCCTGCCAATCTTCATATGCAGGATATAAATGTATCCTGCTCCAAATGAATTGCCTGGTTTTAAATACCTGAGAGTCATAGTCCTAAGATTCTGACAACGTAACCCACATATCTTATACCTTGGATTTATAACAAAGGCACTGCCATGAATTGAAACCCCAAAGAACAAAGCCAGTTGAAATTTTTAAACATTTATTCTAAACTTTTCATTATGGGTTATATTCTTCTCAAATATTTCATCAAGCCTTTTTCCTCTCTCTGGTTTAAATCTCAATCACTAAAAGGAATGATTCGAAGGCAATAATGTAGAAACAAAAGAGGAGATTAAATACAAATTAAGCTTTCATTTGTACTGTTTTTCCAGACTGAATTAAAGTGATTGAACTAACTTTGGTGTAAAGTAAATTTTACAGCTGTTAGAAATGATAGAATGTAAATTGGATTATACTATTTAAATATTTTACAAATAATTGAAATGGCATTCTTATAAGTTATGTTCCAATATTCATGTTCAAACATAGTAGATCATGCTGACTGGCTCTAGATATATATATATCTTTCCTTCTGCTTGATATTTCTTCCATTACCAAAATGAAACTCAAGGAAATTCACACAAAGATAGGTCAGGGGCCACCAGTTAAGTTGATGTGAATGCAAAGCCATGATGATATAATTTAACCTATTCAAATGAATTCATTCCAACAGATATTTATTGATCGCAGGGCACCGAGCAAGGTACTGGATACAATGAGGGAGTAAGCAGCCTTGCCCTGAAGGTTCGTACTGTCTCCAAGAAGGAAAGAAGAGGAACCAAATAAAATTATGCTACATAAAGCAATAATGCAAATGCTTGGCAGACAGGTAGCGTGGAGAGGTGGTGATTTAAAGTGGGGTGGCAGGGGTGGGGTGCTTTATGAAAATGACAGTATTTAGGCTTGGGCCTTTAAGGGTGGATAGTATTTCTGTAGGTACACAGGAAAACACTGTATGAAGCATGTTTAAGAAGCCAGAAAAATAAATAAGTAGGATCAATTCATGGGAATGAGAAACCATGTGACATGTGGAAAACAGAGAATAGAACAAATCAGAAAGAGCCTGAGTGCCTAGAGAAGTAATGAGCTATTCCTCAGTCTTTCAACCAACATTACTGATTATTCAAGTACCAATTGAGATCCGTGCGGGAATGTAAAGAAAATAAAGCAAGATCACATCCTTGGAAGAATTTATAATTTCAGCAGTTAAAACTTAAAAAGACAAGCAAAAAGTTCCATTCAATGGTGGAGCAGGTTGTATTGTGAATTTCGTGGCAGGAAGTCACCGCTGAGCAATGAAGAGAAGAACGTCCAGGAGGATGGACTTGTGAAGATGAACACATTCATTCATTCACTAAGATAAACATTTACATTCAGTTTCCTCCAATGTTGGACACTGAGACAAGTAACCAAGATGAATAAGACCGAGTCTCTGCCCCTAAGGAACACCATTTGACCAGAATAAATGATAGATGTGAGTGTGGAAAGATAATATTGGGACGCTTGGCTGGTGTCAACCTGGAGGCCTAGGAGTTCAGAACACAATCAGTCCCATATTGGGGAAGCTCATGAAGCCATGGATGATGTCTGGTCTGAGTTGGAATCCCCTGAAAGCAGGGACTGAGATGAGTATGGGTACAGGAACTTTAGTTAGACATGGCCCAAGAGAGCAGGAGAGAAGAAGAGGAGAAGATACATCTAATATCGGGGGGCCAGAGTCACTGCTTTTGACAAAGGGACATGAATCCTTCTCCTGTGCACCCATGAAGTATGTAGAAGGCCTCCAAGGACTGTAGGTTTGAAGGATAAGAGGCTGGGCAGTTAACTTAGCCAACAGTGAATCCCCCAAGGTCAAGGGGTGCCCTCCTGGAGGCACAGGCTCTAGTACTTGCAGGTTATACACAGCTTATTCACAGACTCCTTTGGTTCTTGGTAAAGCCCTGTGCAGGAAGTGGAAAGATACATGGAGAACCTGAAGTGAGCCACCATCACTGGGAGTCTGAGCTCACATGGAACCACACACTGTAGCTTGGACCGTAACCAGAGGTGTACCAAGAGAACATGTCTGCTGGGTCAGGCAGCACTCTGCATGCAGGATAGGGTAGAAGGGTAAGAGCTGGGAAAGGCAGTCTGAGACAGAAAAAGAGTGGAGAGCTGAATGAATGTGGTGGGACTGGGGGAAAGGGCAAGTGGAAAATATCCTCAAAGATTAAGCCACTCTTAGGCTGGAGCTAAGGCGCCAATCATAGGTGACTGAGACAAGATGGTATCATGGACAGAAGCTAAGTGAACAAGAGATGATATATCCTAGGATAAAGATGAGAATACAGGACTCAGGCTCTGGAGAGAACAAATTGGAAATTATCAGCACAGGAACAATAGCAGAATTCATAATTCTGCTAAGAGAACTATATTAGGATTGGGAGAAGATTACTAAAGGTTAGAAACTGCAAAAACATCTACATTTGGTGCATAGAAAGAGGAGGTCAATGATGTGACAGAAGAGGAGAGATCACAGTGTCCAAAAAGAAAGAACAGAGAGTTTGGGAGTGAGGAGATGGGCAATGGAGTGAAGTGCTGCAGAGAGGGTGGAAAAATGAAGGCCTAGAAGCACCCATTAGATGTGGTGACTGACAAGTCACAGGACAGCCTCAGAGGACATGCTCCAGTAGAGAGACCAGCCAGCTCCAGGATCAGGTTAACCAAAGTCTAAGGAATGAGGGAGATGGAGACATTTGTTTTCAATGGGGGTTCCTTATCTCAACCACAGAATGTGATTTCTGTGACCACTGCTCAATTTTCCAAAGAATAGCACATAACCAGTACCTCTCTAAATGCACAGAAGTCAATTTATTACCCAAAGTCAATGCCTTAGGACAGGGGTTAGCAAATCTTTCTATAAAGCACCATATGGTCCCTGTGATGAGTACTCAACTCTACCACTGTAGCACCAAAGCAGCCACAGACAATGCCAACACAAACAGGCGTGGCCATGTCCAACAATGCTGTATTTGTGGACATCGGATTTGAATTGTCTCTATTTTCATGTGCCGAGAATTATTCTTTTTAAAGCTTTTAATAAAAATCTAAACACCATTCTTAGTCCAAGAGCCTTCCCCTGCCCACACACATACAAATGGTAGCCAGAGAGTTTGCCAAGGTTGAGTTTGCTCCTGTCCCTGGGCACTAGAGCTGAGGGATTACTCACAGCCCCAGGTGAAAAATGTTGATAGGTGCTTCAAATAAATGAAGTAGCAAGAGAGGAGAGAACAGCAGTGTGAGGAAGAACAAGCATCAAGAATTTGTTTTCCAAGTAGGGAAAGCAAACACATTACAACAGGTAAACAGGAAATGATCTTTGGAGAAAGAGTATTAAAGAAACATGAGCATGTGCAGGAAAAGTGGAAGACTGAAGTCCTAGAGGACAGAGGAGGCAGGCTGGAGGACAAAGACTGTAGAGGAGAGGTGGGTGGCTGCCTCGGAGACAGAAGGTGAGACAGGGAAGATAGGCTGGAACCAGATTATGGAGGACCTAAAATGCCAGCCCAAAGAGTTCACACTTCATTAGGTAGGCAATGAGGAGCTACGGAAGATGTTTAGGCTGAAGAGCACAGTCCGGGAATCGGTAATGCACCGGGTCTGCTCACTGAAGACTGAACAAATAAGCAAACACTCTGTGTATACAAATTTACATAATGTAGGTATGACCAGAATAGAAGCTGAAAATATGTGATAACAGACTGTCTTTCTCCAAAACTTGCTCCACAAATACACTCTGGGAAGGAAAGATAAGATAAAGTTGACATACTTGAAGACAGCTGGTTCAACATATCCATACATGAACGTGCTCTTACCCTCCAGGATTTGAATATTGGTGGAGCAAGAGATCACAACCTGGACCTATAGCAGATTGGGGCCAGGAGTGGGGAATAGCATATGGTAACTAAACTAACTTCATTATTAGCTACTTGCATGAAGGTAGAACAGGTAACTGACTTCTCTGGACCTCAGTTTCCTCAGGGTTAAGTGGAGTTTAGGATGTCCCATTGAACCTAAAAAACTGTTGTAAGGATCAAAAGAGCTAATGGATGTGAAAATAGCCCCAAAGCCTAATAGGTACATAGATGGAAGGTTGTAGGTGAAAAAACATTCTATGATGTCATTTGCCAGAATCATCTCTCTCGACCTTCCCCTTACTTCATGTCTGCCTCTTCCTCCCATTGGATAGCAGTAAATAATTTCATCAGGACACACCCCTGGTCAAAAGACATACTCACAGACTGACCTGCAACCTCCATCTTTTACCTTTACACTTTTTTTTTTTAATAGAAATGACACCTCTTTGGGAAAACAGGGTATCCTTCCAGGGAGGTGGGGTCAAGTCATTCACATAGGAGTGCTTGATGCATCAAGCACCCTGAAGACCTCCTGAGTCAGGTGGCACCTTGGGTGGGCACTGAAGGTTGGCTAGGCTCTGATGGAGGAAGGCAGGACTTCCTATGCAGTAGGGCCACACAAACTGCACAATCACACCAAACATATGGACGCACTAGGAAAACACAGCCAACAACAGAGTCTAAGAAAAACAAACAAACAAAAAAAACAATAATTTTTTCTTCCTTTCATGATTCAAATTCTGATTCTGATTTTGTAGCTGAAATACAAAAAATGAATATTAATCACAATCAGACTTAACAAGAAGAGCCTCTGTCAGTGAAGCAGAAAATATAACCCCCAGCCTTGCATTCATAGAATGATTTATTGTTTACTTAGAACTTTGACGTCTAGTGACTCTTTGGTCTATAAATTAGCCATATAATATATGCAAGGCAAATACAATTACACTCATTTCATAAAAAGAATAAGGCAACAGGGGCTCAGGGAAGTTAAGTGATCAACCTATGGTTACACAGCGACAACATGTAGCTCAGGGTTGGTGTAAGAGCCTGGGTGTCTGCCTCAGAACCCAGCATTATTTTCACACTTATTCACTTCATCTCCTGGTTGAATATGGCTGTGAACTTTATCTTGGGGTTGGCAGCATCTTCCTACCAAAGAGGTCAGCCAATACCATCTCCCACTAACAAAAGGAAAACAATAAAAAATAGCAAAAATTACAAGCCAGAGTTCAAACTATAGCCTATGGGACAAATTCAGCCCCTTTTTATTTTTGTACAGCCTGAAAGTTAGGAATGCTTTTTATATTTTTAAATGGTTGAACAAATTCAAAAGAAGAGTAATCTATTACGGATATTCATATTTTGTTGTCCATACCTGATCGGGTGCATTCAGGAGGGCCGGGGTCTCTAAACAGAGCTGAGCAGATTCTGGGCCCAGAAAGCCAGAATATTTGCCATCCGGCCCTTTGCTGAGAATGTGTGCTGACCACTGACATAAGTCACAGTTCTACACATTATAGGAAGACAAAATAGGTATCTAGAAAGGGGAAGTACAGGAGAAAACAGAACCCAAAGTCCTGACTCCCCAGATTTTACGTCTTGCTTGCAAAAAAAATGGGTTTTGAGGAATAAATTTTCAAAAGGCTGAGACCTCCCCGCACTGGGTGCTGATGGGGTTCATTTGACAGTTTCATGACCCAGACTGCTTCCACAGTCCCTTTAATTTCCCTCCATCCCCACCCTTCCCCACCAACCTACCCGGGGTGAACCTCATTGCTTCTAGAAATGAAGATGCTCTGATGTCAGCTGTAAAATCTGTATCTCACTTCCTCAGACAAGTGGATATTTATTGACAGGGTGTGGGATAGAGAAGGAAAGGAGAGAGACTGCCTGTCCAGAAGGCAGTAACCTTGGTGCAGATGCAATGTCACCAGCCCCAAACCATCATTCTCACAGATGTACAGCATATTATTTAAAGGGAAACAAATATCAGCCACTGAATGTCATGGCAAGGACACATCTCCTGCCTCTTAACTAAACTTATCAGAGCTGCAGTTTAATATGGTTCCTTTTTCATCCTCCCCTCAAATTCATCTTCCAGGGCAGCTCTTGACACCACCAGCAAACAGTCAAGACGAAGATTTACTGACGTTAGCTTCAAACAGATCTAGATTTATTGACATGTGGGGCTGGCTTTCTCGGGAGCTGCAATACACAGGATTAATTTTAACTGCTCCTTAACGCTCAGCACTGCTTTGCAAGTACCCAAATGTCTGGCCACTGCATGGTTCCCTGGGCGAGGTCAATTTTCAGCAGGAGCAAGATCCCCATTGGTGGCTTGGGCATCCCCTTATCGGGCTACTAGGTTAATTGACACACCAGCCTTTGAAGTAAGAACAAAACCTAAGTAAACTTGCAGCTGGAAATCCTTCTCTTTGCCTGTCCTCAAAGCTGCCCCTGCCCGTCTCTAAAATCAGCAAAACCAGCAGTGATCCTAGTGGCTACAAAAGCTTTGTGTCTTGTTTTCAGTCTCCCCACATGCCTACTGACACTGCCATGTCTAAAGGCAGAGAAAGGCAGCATTGAGCCAGTTCCCTTACAAGGACCATGTGCTGCCCACAGTCTTGGGCCACAAAACTGAGCTTTGCTCATTTCCAGAAAGTACACTGATGAGCCCATTTGTGTTCTATGAATCTAGGCTGCATGGAGCAGAGGCAGCTACATATAAGCACAGATGCCCACTGGTTGCAGGAGAGCAAAGTCTCCGCCTCTGTCCTTTCCTGGCCTCTCACTGTCCATACTACCAGTCACCACAGGATGACACAGGAGGCAGGCAGCCTGGGCACGCAAAGACACCATGTGCAAGGACATAAAAACTGAATAGGAGAAGAGAAGAAATAAAATCTATCAATCGTTTCCTAACACTAGACTAAAGAACAAATTTGCAGAGCTCCGTTAAAAGATTAACTGCTAAATGAAAAAGAGCTACGAGATGTAAATTTAAAAGTCCAAAAACACCCAAGAGGCATAACTATAATTATTGCTGAGGGAAGCTCTTTAAGACTAAAAATACATTTCCATTAACAATCAAAATTAGTTTTCATTGCTTTTTTTCTTGAGCTTTCAGTGAATAACCTTTGATGGTAGTACATGATAATGATTCATTAGAAAAAGTGAATTTGTATTTCAGAAGTAGGTATTGAAAAAAAAATTAACCAAGAAATTATTCCGCCATATAAGTCAAATAGCAGGAGAAAAGAACATTTTTAGAATGAGTAATGACTTCCCTATAAAACCAACCCAGACAGCAGGTATACCCACTTGAATATCCTTGGTTAACAGAGCTAACAAACATTTTTTTTTCCAAATCTTCAAAGACTGAAAGGAACCAGCATGGCAATAGAACATCTTTTTCTTTAAATCCTAGCAAATGAGGTATAGGGATAAAACGTCATAATGTCTCAATATTTCCGCAGCTTTTTATCACCATTAAGATGACACATGTAAACAGGTGAGTTGTAACAAATTTTTCCATGATTTTATTGAGATATATTTGCATAGTAAAATGCACAGATATTATGTGTGTTGTTGGATGAGTTTTGACAAATGCAGATATCCATGGAACTGGCTCAATCAAGATCTAGAATGTTTGTAATTTCCACCATCCCGCAAAGCTATCTCATGTTCTTGCCAGAAGAAACTACTGTTCTGATTTCTGTCACCCCAGATTAGGGCTAGCATGTCATATAAACAGAATCATACAGTAAGTTGTCTTTTGTGAATGACTTATTTCGCTCAACATAACATTTTTTAGATTAAATTTTGATTATCTTTTTAAAACATCTTAGCAATATAAAATTCCCAGAGGCCAAATGATTTGGGGATGGGAGAAATGACAAACAGCATCTTCAGGGAACAGGTAAAAGAAAGGGGTGAAAAAAAATCCAGGTTTTCCTAAAAACATCTTAAGCAATGGAGGAAAAATTGGAGATTTTCCTTTAAATGCCATAAATCATCCTGAAAGGCTCTGGAAATTCTGTGATGGTCTCTAATTCACTCACCTATCACAGGGAGGCGTGATATAATGGTGAGCTGTACATAATTCATAATCCTAAACCTAATTATGATGAGTGGCCTAGAAATTTGATTAAAAATCATTAGTTCTGCTAAAGAGCCTCAAAACAAAAATGAACATATACGAAGGATGAAACTGCTTTGTGAGATGGATTATCCTTTGAAAATCTGAAACAAGACGATAAAAGTAAATTATTTCAAAGAATCACTGCCAACTTGTAAAGTATAAAATGCAAATGCTGAATTGCAGATAAAGGACAGAATGTGTGGCTTGTGTTAAACCAGAGAGGGGAAATACACTCCACAGACAAACCACAAAGAAGTTATGAGAGTAGGTCTTCCCCCCCCCCCAAGGATATGGCCAAAGAGTAGCACCTTGGTGGAGTAAAACGGAAAAATTCCTTGGGACAAAAAAGCCAAGAATCCTAGGGGTCCTGTAAGCCTCCATTTCTTGGGAAGGGCCATAACTCACACCCAGAGTATCAGAAGGTCATGGGGCTGAATCTGTGCCATGTACTATTTATGCAGAACACCCTGCTTCCTGCAGAGCCTTTTGACATCTGTTATAGCATCACATCTGTGCAACTATTAATTTTTAGTTCTCTATCATTTATTGTAGCACTTCAGAATATTGAAAGTGATCGCAAACAACATTGCAGTTGGTTCTCAACATAACTTTTAAAGTAGGCAGAGACTTTGCCCCATTGAAAGTAAAGATGTGTGCCAAGGTCATTCAGGGGTAGGTCTAGGGCTATGAAATACCTTTTGACTTCTAATCTACTCTTTATTACTACTATATTGTGCTCCAGATAGGAAATCTTAAAAACCAAATGATGGACGAGAAGACTGAGGCAAACTGAAGTTAGTTTTCAAAAGCCAGCTAATGGAAGACCTGATATGAAAATGCTTTTTAAAATAATACATGAGAGAAAAATCAGTTTTCAGGATGAACCTTGAGATCTCAAGGAATCCTTCTCTTTCTTGGATAGAGCACAGTCCAGAACCTTATAAGTATCCTAAAGCCAAGGTCCCTTTCTGAAAGTAACTGAGCCTCTTAACCTATCTCACTCGCCACCCACAATTTAGAGTTCTAACAACTTGATTTTAATAAGCAATGTTTCTGGGGCAGCACATCCAAAGAATTTTAACTGTTGTTTTAATTTGTGCAGTAACCGGAGGGGGTAAAAACTAATGCCATGGTCATCTTACAGGTGAGAAGCTGAAGCACATAGAGGTAACACCTTGACCCAGACCACGCAACTGGTAAACAATGTGGTTGAGATCCGAACCCCAGCACCATAGCTCTGAAATCCATATGCTTCCCCACCACTCTGGAAGGCCAGGACTAACCAACAGAGCACCAGATCATCCCCAAATTCTCCACTCCAAAGCCTAGGAGGATAGCAATGAGCACTCCTGAGCACTCCACCACCTAAAATATAGATACATTATATATTTTTTATCTCAGGGAGTGGGCTTATATTTATATGTGCAAACAGATTAAATAAATCATGATTACAACAGTAAACATGTAAATTCCGATCAATAACTACTTGCCTTCCCCTCCCCCCAACGCTAACAGCTGCAATAAAGCTTTAACTGTAAAGCGATGCACAACCGGCCATAAAAGTATGTAAAATAAATGAGGATAACATAATGAGGGAATCCAACATTCATCTCATAAATATAACATAACGACCACAACTAAAATGTCAGAGAATCTAATAAATCAATATGGTAGGACAGAGCTATCTTTATGTTCAGAATACATAAAAAATATATTTACATGCAGGGTGGTTTTTTTCCCCCTCTAAGCCAGGACCAAACAAAAAGAATTATAAGAAATTTAACCCTTTGTTGACTTAGATGCTCTGATTTAACAATGGTATTTTCAACACCCCATTGGCTTCTCCCACACAATTTCATAGTAAGGAATGGGCTCGCCTCTAAATCTGCATGGAAGGCGTTAGATACTATGCTAATATGCAAATGCCACTGGAAGGGAAGTGAACAGGAAAACATCCTGAGGGGACTTTGAAAGGATCAATTACAGGCCCTGGTTTAGAATACTTCTGATCATGGTGATTTCTGAAACTTCCAGCTCATTTTATTAGCGCCAACAAACCCTGGGAGGTTTAGTTATTTCCCTGTTAATGCACTAGCGATTGATGTGGATAAATCCCATAAATACTAATGAGGGTGACAAGAGTAAATCTCCCCTGAATTAATGAAAAGAGAGGCTCCTAGACTGACCCACACACCGCCTAATGACTTGAAATGATGGATTTATAAATTCTTCCAGGTCCCCCTGTGCACACAGGCTGCAGAAGCAAACATCCTTACCTAGTCACCTCCTCTCAGGGTCTGGATCTGGGGGGCCTGAGGGGAAGGAACTGGCCTAACCAGAAAGGAACAAATACTTCTTTCACTATCTTTTCTTTAATGAAATGCTCATACCACAAATGCAATGCCTACCCTTGAGGAGGAGCTAAACTAGGGGGGTAAATAAGAGCTAAGAGACTCTGAATACAGTCTGAACTCAAGGTCAAAAACATCAACTTCTCAGATATGAAAAAAGTTGATACTCATGTATTAAACTGAATTAAATGTGGAGTGTGTGTGTGTGTGTGTGTGTGTGTGTGTGTGTGTGTTAACTCAGTGATTTGGTTATCTATTGCTGTATAACAAATACAGTGAATTTAAATAATAACCATTTTATTGGCCTTTAATTTTGTGGGCTAACCGGGGCTCAGCTGGGTGGTTCTTCTACAGCTCTTTCTTAGAGTCTCTCATGTATTTGTGTCAGATGATGGCAAGGATTGAATGTCTAAGATAGTGTCATTCATATCTCAGGGCCTTGGCAGGGATAGGATAGTTGGGGGCTGTGATCTTTCTCTTTCCACATTGCTAGTTAGAGTGTCTTTACCCAGCAGGTGGATTCCAAGACCAAGTGTTCTAAGAACACCACTGAGCAGACATTTCCTATGTTTCTGCTTGTATCCCACATGTGCTAATGTCTCATTAGCAACACAAAATGACTCAACACAAAATGGAACTACACAGGGATGTGAACAATGTGGCAATGCGGTTCCTTTGGAGACCATCAAAGTCACAGTCCACCATAACAAGCACCTTCCTTTCTAGAGGGAAAAAGACTGTTGCTATCATAACAACAAGCTGAGAGACTAACTTATGTTTCTTTTTTTTTTCAAGATTATCTTATCTATCTAGTCATATCTTTGTTAGCACATCAAAATTACACATAGTAATTGGGTTCATTTTGACAAAATCATATATGCAAGACTTTGTAAAAATATATTTATTTTTTAGTTGTAATTGGATGCAATATCTTTATTTTATTTATTTATTTTTATGTGGTGCTGGGGATCGAACCCAGGGCCTCACGTGTGCTAGGTGAGTGTTCTACCACAACCCCAGCCCAAGACTTTTCTTTTTTAGTCATTCTTTCAAATATTCAATGACCTAGTACATTAATTTCATGTTACTCTAACAAATATGTGAGATAATCAACTTAGAAAGAAAAAGGGTTTTTTCTGTTTTACAGTTTTGGAGCTTTCAGTCCATGATTGGTTGGCCTTGTTGCTTTGGGGCTGGTGGCAAGGGACATGTCATGGGAGGGGAAAACATGGCGGAGCAAACTACTCACCTCATGGTCAGGGGACAAAAGAGAAAGAGGAGGAGGCTGGGGTCCTATAATCCCCTTCAAGGGCAGGTCCCCAATGATCTAAAATCCCACTAAATCCCCCCTAAAGGTTTCACCACCTCCCACAGAACTGGACATAGTCACAGATAACCACAGAGCGACATGCAGCCAGACCCACCCTGCATGGTGTTCTCTTAGGACAAGAACTCTCTACAGCACTCATTCTCCTTTTATTCACATTTAAAGGACCACCTGTGCCCTCCCACAGGTCCAGCCCTGAACCTTTTCTCCCCCAAGTGGGTGAAGACCTAAGGACCCCCATAGATCTTCCTTCCAAACTCCCCCCACCCTTGAAGATGCACTACTATGATCACCCTCCTCCACGGCAGCAACCTGCAGGCATGGTTAATATTTTCCAAATCCAGCCTACCTGTTGGTATTCATCAGCAATAAATAATTTGTATGGCATTTCAATTTTATCAAAGCACATCCCATTTGATGCTTGGAACAATTCTCCGAGGCAGGTGAAACAAAGATTTATTATCTTCATTGGACCAAAATAAAAACAAATCCTGTACACATTAGTATGTGGTTCTGGTTTTTGTAGTGCTTTGTAGTTTACAAAATGCTACCTTACACATTGTTTGAATAAAATTTCTTTAAAACTTTCCTGAGAGGTAAATGAAAACATCCCTATTAACAGATGAGATAAAGAAGTTAAACACCTGTCCCAAGTCCCACAGTGGTAACAAGGAACAAGAACAAGTCAGGATCCCCGAGCTACTTAATCCATTTCTTCTCAGGGTGGAACAAGGAGCATGAGCTATCTGTGGTCAGAGGCCTATGGTAAAATGAGAATCGGAACCTTTGTCTTCTGATGGACACCTCTCCCCACAAGCACGCTGACCTCTGTGCCTCACTTAGCCTGTGAGAAATGTCCCCACGATAGTGATAAAATGAACCACACCACAACAGTGGGATTCAAGAGAAAACTTAGAAATGTCATCATGGCCTAGCTTTCTGAGAACAGGGGAACCTAACTACACGCTCTAGAGAATACAGTTCAGATGAAGCTCACAACATTAGATGTGGCTTCACGAGGTGACCTCTGGGGCTCCTCCTGCAAACCCTGAAACATTGCTCAGTTTATACAATATTCTTTAATAATTCTGATAGCAAACAAATAGACAAATAGGTAATGGGACAGAATAGTTTCTGTATAATTAGAAACTTCATATGTGATTTAAAAAATAAACATCATAATCAAAGTAGTTAGCAGAGTAACCTAAAAAATGGTGTTAGAGCAACCCATTATCCATTTGTGAAAAAAATATTAATTTTGACCTCAATGTAATCATAAAATAATTCAATGGATCAAGACTTAAAAAGGTAAAATTAGAGTAACTGAAGTTTTATTAAAAAATGGAGGAGAATGTATTTATAGCCTAAGGGTCAGGAAGGTCTTCAACAAGACACAAACAGCATGAAGAAAAAGACAAGTCAATGTGAAAGCATCAAAACTAGAAAACTATACATAATAAGCTATGAAGATGAAAGAGCAAGTTGGAAGAAAATATATGCAATCTATACAATACTTAGGCAAGAACACCCTGGATATACAAAGAAAACAATAAATAAATGTCACACAAGCCAACAGAACAGTGGATAAAGGATGTATGTAGGCCATTCACTGTTAGAGTCTGTAAACAAGTCAAAATAACACCTGGCATTTAGCCAGGGGAATGTTAGAGTTCGTAAACAAGTCTGGATGGTGCCTGGCAAAATGCCAGAGGGAGTGGTTTGAGAAGTAACAAAAGCGAGCCATTAAGTGTGGAGATTCCTTATTGGTTGACTGATGTATCTAGTTTATGCTAATTAGATAAGCTGTGTGGAATGTATAAATACTGCTCCTGTCCTGCAATAAACGGCTCCTACTCCTGCTGTATCAACGTACACAAGTTATTCGTCACCCCCCGGTTATTTTGCTGCAGCCGAACGAACTGCGGCAATTCACAATGGAAAAATTTAAAAAGATAGACAATAAATACGTAAAGTCATTTCTAAACTTGGCAAGAAAATGAAAAATAAAAATGAAAGTGAGAAAGACCATGTTATACCCATCAGATGGAAAAAATGTTGAAAGTACGCTAATTCCAAATATTGTCAGGAGAACCAGTCAAATGGTACTTTCCACATTTCACTAGAAGGGTGAGCTCTTTTGTTTTGTTTTGGTTTGGTTCTGGGGATTAAAGCCAGGGCACTTTACCACTGAGCTATATCCCCAGACTTTTTAAAAATTTTTTTGAGGTAGGGTTCCACTAAGTGGCCCAAGCTGCCCTGAAACTTGCAGTTCTCCTGCCTCAGCCTCCCGAGTCATTGGATTATAGGTGTGTGCCACTATTTCCAACTGAGAAGTGAATATTGATAAAAAAATCACTATGGAGGACAAATTTGTCATACCCATTATAATTGAAAATGTGCCCACACTAGGACTATACAATTCTTCTCCTTCTACAAGTACATGTGCAGAAAAGTCTCCTAACAAGGATATTCATCACTGATGTGACAAGAAAAAAATGGCTAACTACCAAAATGCCAATCAGAAAGCTCAGGACCAAAGACTGGCATATCTACACTATGGAATACTGCATATATGTGAAAAAGCATAAATACATCTGCATGTACTGATGTGGAAAGAATCAAAGACACACCACAGGGTGAAAACCACACACAGCTGGATGCAGATAGTTCTATAAAGTCTTTAGTATACAAATATATATGTGAGTATGTGGCTATAGAAATTTGCAGAAGGAGGATAAGGAAATACAGCAAACTCCTAATGCAGGTGCTTCTAGGTAGGAGGTAGGAGTGGAGGATCAGCCAAAAAGGCAGTTAGTAGGATGAAGAACACTGCACTTGTGTAATTAAATTTTAATTTTCAACAAATAAAAAGACATGGTAGAGCAACCTCCCTTAAAAAAAAAAAAAAATCTCCCAAGAAGGGTTCATAGTCATTCTTGGAACTGACAAAACAAAAACCATTAACAAACAAAGCAGATGAAAATGCAAGAGTAGGGGCTGTAAAGGAGAAGGATGAAGAGCAATACAATAAAGAGCACCCTGCTGTCCACTGGCTGAGTTCTAATCCTGCTATGCCACTCTCTAGCCTGCGACTTAGTCAAGTAAACACCACAGCTACTTGGCATGCATTAAGTGCTGTGTGAAGTAGTAGCTAAATAAAGTCCCACCTGTTCTAAGTTCAGGTGGAGAGCCTTGTGCATTGTCAGATTGCACTGTGATTATTAGCAGAAAGGGAAAGTGGGAGGGGGAGGAAATGGCTCTGCCCATATCGAAAAAGAGCAGGTGTGGGCATGCAGGGCTGTGTTTTATGTTCTTCCAAGGGCTCCAACAAGCCATAAGCATCTTTTCACCTGGTCCAGCTGAATGGCACACTGCCATTAACCAAGGTAATACAGGGTCACCATTTGGTGCCTTCCTCTATTGCTTGAGTAGACAAAGGGGACAGGACACTGCCTGTAGGAAGGTCCAGGAGGCTTAGGATTTATGCTTCTCAGAAAGCAAAAGGGTCACAAGGAGCCAAAGTCACAGCAGACAGCCAGGGCTGGCCACCAGGATTCAATATTCTTCTTCCACAGAGTTTGAGTCATCTGGGCTAGGACCCTGAGGGGGGAAAAATCCCTTTTTGTTCTAATATAAAATCTAAAGGAGAATAATAATCTCCATAAACTACACAAGTTCCTTAAAAACATCAACCCTAATGGGCCAGTAAAACAGAGCTGTGCCCTCCTGAAACACTGGAGAAAGAGAGCAAGAGAATAAATGAATATCATGTTCAAGACCATGAATCTCATAATATGGAATGGTAGTGCCTCATGTGGCCATTTGGCCCCTGGGCTAGTGTTCAGGTCATTTGGTACTTTAGCTCTGTATAAAGAAGAAGAAGGGAAAAAAAAAACAATTTCCCATTCATGCCCAACCCTCTACAGTCTGTAATGCTCCTTTACATTTATGACCTCATTTAATTCTCTTTGAATCCCCATTTCACAGATGCAGAGATAGAGGCTTTGACATCAACAGATACACCGTCATATTACAGTGGAAAGGCAAAAGCATCTACTGCACCTCTTGCAAGCCTTCTGCTCTTTCTGCTAGAAATATAAATCAATCTTCTTTTTGATCAAAGCAAATTTGGCTTCCTTCTTTTATGCGGATATCTCTTTGCATCTCTTTTTGTGGAGTCTCCCACAACCTGGTGGAGAAGATCTTTCCTCAAAGAGGACATTCTTTTATCCACCCCAGAGGAGCAGGGGGGTGATTTTTCTTTCCTCTTTGTTACACCAGGCTGACGTTGACTGAACTATCTGCATGATTTGAAGTTGGGTACGGAAACGAGGCAACGCCTCTGGCCTCCCACCAGGGTTCTCAGCTTATTCTGGAAAACAAATGTTTATTCCATGTGCCCAACAAATTTCTAGGTCCTTTACATACTTCTCTAATCCTCAGTACAAATCTGTAGGGGATATACAATGATCCCTACTTCCTAGGGGAAGGGAAAACACACACACACACACACACACACACACACACACAGAGGCTCAGAGAAGATAACTTATCCAAGGGCCAAGTGTGAAGGCTCAGTATTATTATTCCAGTAGACCACTAAATGGAGTTGGAATAACAAAGGCTAATTCCCAATATATAGATGGATTTTCCAAATGCAGATGCTCCTGAGAGTTCAAGGGGTGGGAGATGGGGTCTTTGTTAATAATTACACCAGGAAAATCGGCCTAAATTGAAACTATCCCTGGAAAACAGGACATATTGTCCCACAGACTATACACCATACAAGGGAATATCAGACCAGAAAATGACAGATGTTCTAAAATCCTCAACCTTGAACAATAAATGTCTTCCACAGGAGGAGAACCCTCCAGACTATCTGCATCTTGCTTATCCTGTACCAACCTCAGAAGCAGACCCAACAAACACTACAGCGACTCATTCAGAGGAGCTCCTCCTCCACCCCATGTGTTTCCAACAACCAATGAATCTTTATTACATGCACCCATCATGAAACCACAATGTCAAAACCACACCAGGCAAAAAAAGGACCAGCACGGACAGGTGACATCAACTGTCAGGGGACAAAATATAAGAGAGAGACCAAGCTCTGGCAGGTGCCTCCTGGATTTCCAGAAGCAAGTCACCAAGACAAGGAGTGGCATTTTCCTCCATAGCCTGTCTCCTGCATCAAGCAGAATACTGCTATTGTGGATAAGAAGCTGGTAAGTACTGGGGAGACCCAATAGCTGGACTGAGGCAGCTCTTGGGGTATACAAGAGGTTCGGATGTCCTCCCATGCCAAAGGTGTGGAAAGATCCATGGAATCACTGCATAATTACAGATTTGGCTGGTTTCAAGGACACAACTTAGAACATTTTTGCATTCAGGAGTCAATATCCCAGGGAATAATTGCTCCTTTATACTTCATGACATCATGCTCAATTATACATCATTAAGTTTAGTTTTCAGAATGGGTTATACAGATTCGCAATGATCTAAGCGGCAACTAACCCCAACACCAGAGCACACTCATGCATGAGAATTTCCACCACTCACTTGAATACCAGATTGTTCTACTACACACACACACACACACACACACACACTCCTTTAGTGAATGATTCAGAATAGGATAGGTCACCCTAATTATCACAACACAAAGAAGAAAGCGAGTATGCTTCTTAAAATCCAGGAGATGATTTTCATTTTCCAAGGCCAAGATTTACATTTTCTACACTGGCCACCAGGGGAATCTGGCAGGCTTGCAGCAGATGGGAGGAAAGTTAGTAAAAGAATAAGTAAGAATGCTTTTTTCTTAAAACTCTAGCCCAGCCCACCCTTTCCTGGGGAGCTCATATGAAAGCTAGTTTCAGACACTCACCCTTTATCTGATAGTGCCTGAGGGTCTCAGGAGCTACTCCTACTGATGTCCGCCTTCATTTCCATACACATGCTCATAGCCCTCACTACAGAAGCCAACTGAGGTCCCCCATATTCGATGGGAAGCAGAGAATTTTCAGCTCTGCTCAGACTTTCTAATAATCCAGGGTCCCATCCTAAAGCTGGACAAAATTTTAGAGACTGCTCATAGGCAAGAACTTTTTCTTCCCTTATTTTTTTTTTTAACAGCAGGCTCAACTTCAGAACATTAAATATGACAGTTAGTGGTCCTAAATGAAACTAATTTACGACATTTCCTACCGTGCAATTAACCTCTTTTTGCAAAATGTTGCTTTTCTAAATGTCTGTTGCAAAATAGACTCTAAATGAATATAATTTCTCACCCACTTTTTTAGCAAAAATTATGTATCATTTCATACCTAATATATGCAGATTACAACAACTTTTAAAATGAACCGGAGTAGTCAAACTTTTCTTTCTTTGGTTTGATTCCAATTTTCAAATTCTTGGTTTTCCCTGAGTTCCAGGGGACTGACTTGTCAGGCCTGGCTGGAAGGTGAGTTGAGACAAGACAAGGAAATGGCCTAGTCCCCAAACCAACTTTCTAGATTCTCCAACAGTGCCAGGCCCCACCTGATGGGATCTGAGACAGAGACAAGCAATGTGAAGGTATCTTTTGTAGGCAAAAGGGATGGATAATTGCCCACTCCAATTTGGCCCTTTTTAAGGGCCTTCTCAAGGCCCTTCCTAAGGCTACACTCATACATCTCAACCAAAGGGACTCTTCTTGGCTTCCCGAAGCCATGCTACAAAGGTGGATTACTTAAGAAACAATTAGGTGCGTACACAAAGCAATTTGCAGGCAGCCGCACTCCTTCAGCTTTCTAAGTGAAGGGCCTTTCAAGGCTGATTTATAACACTGTCGTCTTCAGAAGGCAAAATAATTAATAGGAGCATGGACTTCTAATTTCAGTGACTTCCAGAGAAAGTGGATTTCATTTGATTTATGACGGCCGGTGACTTTGCATTTTATCAGTTCATTCACTCATTATTTATGCTGATGGCCAATTTCAATGGGTCGCTATCATCTAACTCGCTACTAATCAAAGAGAATTAGGGTTCACTGCATTATTTAGAAGTCGCTAATTTATCTTCAGAACAAGTAGTGGGAAGAGTTTGGGGCCTTCCACAAGGAAAAAAAAAAAAAAAACTGAACAGCTGGCTGAAGCCAGAAAATTTGGTCAGCATTATAAATGAGTTTTATCAGGGGTATTGCAAGTTGATGAGTTTTGAGTTGGAAGGAAAGAATAAAGGAAAAAAACGAAAAGCCAGGAGAAAAGAAAAACTAATAATAAACCCTGAGTTACCTCTGGGGTTCGAGGAGCCCCATCATCACAAAAGGCTAATCATGTCCTGTAACCCTGAGAGCTGAGCATCTATATCATCTTGGTATTGAAATATCCCAGCACCCATCACTTCAAGCTCCATAAACAAGTATCTTTGCAGTGAAATAACCAGAGTTCCTTTCCTTCTCATTTTGAAGTCATTTTAGTATGTTCTAGACACGAGATAATGGATCACATTTAAACATGAGAAAATTAAGTCCCATCAGCAAGTAATGATACCCAATCATATTCAATCATGTTGAACAACAACCACTACCAAAATGATACTCTTCTAGGCAAAGCTAAAAAACAACAATTAAAAAAAAAAAAAAAAAAAAAAAAAAAAAAAAAAAAACTCTTGTTCTACTTTTAGGGAGACCCAACTTTAAAATACTCCTGTGTCATCTCCCACAAGATGGCATGTCATCCGGGTTCCAGCCTCCATATTACTGCCCTTCCACTGCCCAGGACATGCCTGTCTCAGCTCCTACCAAGTGAAATCCTCTTACCTTTCAAATTTTAGCTCAGCAGGCTGATCTAGACACCTTTCCTCTGTTCCCCAAGGCCCCAAAACTTCCAGCTGCCATCCAAATTGTACTCCCCAGCAGATTTCCCCTCTATGGGGCAGGGACTGAGTGAGCAAGGCTGCTGGCCACCAGGACCCTGTGGCTCTTGATGAATCAATGGTGTTGAATAAGTTATTGTCTGACTTTGATGTTTTCTGTACCATTCAACAGTCACTCTCTCAGTCCAAAGCCTACCCTTGGAAAAATCAGACAGTGTTACATGAGTGACAGTAAAACACTAGATCTCACTAACCCGATAATTCTTGGCAGCTTAAAAACTAAAAAGGAGGGAGGAGTAGAAAATAATATCAATTTCCAAACACTAAGTTTGAATAGCAATGTCCAGCTCTTGAGGCTAATTGGGGGTGCTTTTCAGTCTGCTAGGCACCTCAGACACATTCCCAAAGGGAATGTAAGACTCCTAAAAGGTTCCATCAATTATAGTTTTCATAATGACCCTATTATACTTTTTAAAACCTCCGATAAGATGCAAAAATGGCTACAGACAAATACAGTCTGTAGATGAGTTTTTAATCGTTTTATTCCCAATCTAAAGACCTCTTTTCAGCCTAAGCTGTGCTCTTTTCTAGTTTATGTCTGGCCTCTTGCCAGGCTGTCAAGGTGATCATATAATAAATATGGCCTTATTAAACTGGATAGAGTAGCCATGCTGAGTTATGATTACGGGAGTTTCTATAATATGAAAACACCATGTTTATCATATTCATGATCTAAAATAAAGTCTGAGATTCCAGCATTTATTTCCACCCCACTTCATGATTTATATGTGACCACAAGTAAAATAACACTCAAGGAACACAAACCAGTCTACCTTCACACTGTCAGCAAGTGCTTTCATCTTTGGCTACAGCCCCGGCAAATAGAGCGCTCTACAGCTGATCCCAAAATATGTGGCCACAATGAAATCGACACTGTTGGTTTCCAATCTTGCTTTCCTTCAGAAAAACTTTTTTTTTTTTAATAGAACTAGCTTTCTGAAGGACTCCACAATTGCATCAGCTATGGTCAAACCTAGAAAATAGACACTGCTTCAGATATTTACAATGGGAGGAATTAAATGCAGGGAACTGAATGTCAGCAAAGCTAGACAGCAAGAAGCCACTACTATGCTCAGGCTGACAAAGCGACAGATAAGGGCCACCAACTAAAGCTAAAACCTTGGTGGGTCATATTATAGGAGGTGTTCAGGTAGAAGGCTGGTAAGTTAGCCAATGAGGCAATGGGCCTCCACTCCATCACCCCAGAGAAAACTGACACTGCTTCAACAGGTTACACAAGCATGAGTGAAGGAGGCCTCCTGAGTGGGCAAGACCTACGAGGTCCAGGACCCACTTCCTCCAGGAGGCTTTCCGTGTCCACCATAGTTTCTATCACAAACAAGGTTTAAAAAAAAATTATCTTTGCAATTCAATTCCAAGATCCTTACAGGGCCAAGGTCTACTTTGTAGGGACCAGCACTTACTTTGGTTATGGCTCTTACTGTTGTTGTTTAAAAAAAGCAAATGACATTAAACTTACCAACTTCACTTTTTAGTTGTGCAGTTTACTAGTGTGAAGTAGATTGACATTGTTGTGCTACAGATTCCTAGAACCTTGTTATCTTGCAAAACTGAAACTCTGTGCCTATTAAACGCTAATTCTCTTATCCTGTTGCCCCTTCTCCCAGCACTTGGAAACCACCATCTCATTTTCTGTTTCTATAATTTTGACTATTTGAGTTACTTAACATGGGTGGAATCATACAATATCTGTCCTTTTTCAACTAGCTTGTTTTATTGAGCTTAGTGTCCTTGAGGTTGATCCATGTTGTAGCACCTGATGGTATTTCTTTCTTTAAGGCTGCATACTATTTCATTATATGTATACGCCATATTTTCTTCCTCCGCTTATCCACTGATGGATATTTCCATTGCTTCCACCTGTTGACTACTCTAAGTGATGCTGTAATGAATATGGGTATGGAAATCTTGCTTCCAGATTCTGCATTGAATTTTTCTAGCTATATGGCCAGAAGTGAGGTGGCTCAATCATATGCTAATTTTACGTTTCACTTTTTGAGGAACCTCTCTGCTACTTTCCACAGCAGCTGCACCATTTTACATTCTTGTCAACCATGCAAAGCGTTCCAACTTGTCCTTATCCTCAGCAATGTCAGTTATATTCCGTTCTTTTGTAGTGGCCATCCAATGGGTGTGAGATGTTTTCTTTCAATTCTAACTTTCATTGGTCCTTTGATAAGTAATGCTGAGCATCTTTTCATGTGCACCTTGGCCATCTGTATATCTTTCTTAGAGAACTGTCTATTCATGCCCTTTGCCCATCTTCTTAACTAGGTCATTTTTTGTTTCTAAGTTGTTGAAGTTCCTCATACATGCAGGAGTTAACCATATATACATGGTTCCTTCTGTTTTCTTCTAGGAGTTGTACAGTTTTAGGTCTTAATTGCAGATCTTTAATCCATTCTAAATTAGTTTTTGAACATGGTGTAAGGTAGGATCCGACTTCATATTTTGCACATGGATATCCAGTTTACCCAACACTATTTATTGAACATATGGTCCTTTCTCCACTGTATAGTCTTGACACTCATGTTGAAAATCATTGAGCCATAAACACAAAGTTTTATTCCAAGGCTATTTGGTTCAATTGGTCTTTTTGCCAGTACCACATCATCTTGTTTATTGTCACTTTTTTAAATATTTGAAATCTAAAAATGTGAGGCTTCTAAATTTGTTCTTTTTTAAAATCTTTTCAAGTTTATTTTGCCTATTTAAGGTTTACTTGAAATTCCATATGAATTTTAGGGTGCTTTTCTTCTATTTCTGCAACAACAAAAAAAAGTCCCTTTGGGATTTTGATGGTGATTACATATAATCTCTAGATTGCCTGGGTGGCACTGATATTTTAACAATATTGAATCTTCAAATTCATGCACACAGATGATTTTCCATTAGTTTGTACCTTTGATTGCTTGTAGCAATGGTTAGCAGTTTGGGGAAAGCTATCTCTTGCTTCCTTGGTTAGGTTTATTCCTAGATGTTTTGTTCTTTCTGATGGTTTCGCTCCACACGGGGTTCTGTTGATGTCCTTGACTTTGGCTTTTGCTTCCCACTGAGTACACTGTGTTCACTCAAGAAACACTTGAAGTGAAAGGAGTGGAAGAGCCACTGAACCAAACTAGCCTCAGCAGGAATGCTAAGGGAGTTGGGGCCACTTTTTTGTTTCCAACATTCTGACCTCCTTGGCCAGTTTCTTTCAATGACATTAGTACAGATAATAAACCCCTTTTCAGCCTCAAGTCTCAACTTCAGAGTTGTTATCTTTTTTTTATTTATTTTTTTATTGTGGGTTGTTCAAAACATTACAAATTTCTTGACATATCATATTCCACACTTTGATTCAAGTGGGTTATGAACTCCCACCTTCACCCCATACACAGATTGCAGAATCACAGTTGTTATCTTGATAAAAACAATTTTGCCAAATGCATTGAAAACAAGGTTAAGCCCATGACTTTTCTCATTATTTGACTCTTAAGACTAGCTCCTTATTCACTTTACAAGTCCCTCTTTCCCTTTAACAGTTTTGAATGGTTGGCATTTATTTACTCAGTAAGCCAGGTGGGGTCTGTCTGCATCCTGCTGAGTTGGAGAAAAGAAGCTCCCAACCAAAACAAATAAACAAACAAAAACACTAAACAATGAACCAGCGTTTCTGCAGGAAATAAATGTATCACTTCTCATCTGGAAAGTACCCTTAGCATTTCCATACAATGCCTTCCCATGGAGGCCTTCATGATTCCAGCTTTGAGGTCCTCCGGAGAATTATAAATTCAACTAGTAGCAGCAATGCTAGAAGGTATGGGGCAAGGTCCTCAAACTGCTAGGGAACCCCAACTAGACAGGTCTTAAGCATTAGTATTGTGTTATTGTCATTTCTTCCTATTTCCAACTTCTGAATGGATGCAATTCATGAGGGTCCAATTTTTCCCCTTTTTATCCAAGTTCCATGAAATTCAACAAAACAGATCTCCCTGTGACAGTTGTCCCCAGAATGCAGATGGACCAGGGCACCCACAATAAAGAACTCAAAATGAGAGGCAAGGACTTTGGTCCAATCAATGGCCTGGTTCCCAGCTAAAATGTTCACAGAACTTCTGAGCCATGTAGCCGCTTGGTATTCTTCAAAAACTAGAGGCAAATATAGAGCCTCATTGCCACTGTTAGAAAATGTCCAAGTTAAGGTGGGATGTGAGCATGACATTGTCAGAGGCAGAAGAGACAGGGAAGGTGGGAAAATGCAGGATTCATGGCATATCATGACAGCCAGGCAAAAGCTGAAGAGTGGGAGCTTTCGAAACAAATGCCAGTTAAATGATCCATTCAGTTAGACTTGATATGTCTGGTATAATATAGCTTGTTCCAGATGTCAAATAATATTGCCAAACCATGCTCACTAATGTGAAAACCATTGTTGCTGATAAGCCTAAGTGTTGTTGAATTTGTGCAACAGCCACCCATCTGCAAACAAAATATTGCATTAAAAAAAAAACCCTTCAGCTCATAATTTAAGCCGACAAAGGGATTGACTGAAAAATGTAATTTATAAAAAGCAGTTTTCCCCTGAGAAACTTTTTTTTTCAAAAATAATATTTCACATTTGCACATTTAAGTTATATTCAATTTTATACAAAAATTATAGTAATTGTCCTTCACCTAACATGAATGTTATAATTATACTTTCAGCGTTGCTGTACTTCAACACCCAGCCATAAGAAAAGTGTGTTCACAACCAATGCAGAGGGAACAAACAGATTTGCAGTGTTTGACGTGACCCCTGTAAACATATAGTTCTAAAATACCCATTGTTCATAAAATTCATAAAGGGCTGCATATGTACATCCCAACTCCCTTTTCCATTCGATATATATGAAAATGCAATTTGCTGTATGTCAAATGAAAAATGCAGTTTTCAAAGGCATTGACAACAGGTGCTAGTTAAATGATCAGACGCTATTTGTTAC
Source organism: Marmota flaviventris (assembly GCF_047511675.1). Taxonomy (NCBI): domain Eukaryota; kingdom Metazoa; phylum Chordata; class Mammalia; order Rodentia; family Sciuridae; genus Marmota; species Marmota flaviventris. The sequence goes on from NC_092501.1 coordinate 48,363,100, forward strand.
CAAGTCCCTTACTCTCATTTGCAGCAAGATAAATTGCGTTTTAGGAGAGTAGTGCGATCTAAGGGGTCTTGACATGTTTTTATTGATTTGCATAGGTTATATGCATGTATTCCTGTTTGTAGGCAAATAGTGCCACAAGTAAATGCAAGGCACCGTGCCTGTGTTTCGAGAAAATTGGAGTCATCACGGGGGAGCCAAGATGGAGTGAGCCTGGGTAAAAGAGACACATCCAGCCTGCTGGAATCTCAGAACCTCTATTAAGATTTATAGGCTGTAGGATTCTTTTGGGCTTCAACATTATTCTTAGTAAACCCTTTCTGTCTTCTGTTGTTTATAAAAACTGGCAGCTTTAGCAAAGACAGAAGCTTAAGTTGTAGGTAGCACAATTTAACATAATAGTTCTCGCCTGTCCTCCAAATAGCCTAATGCTGATTTCGCAAAAGGAAAAGAGAAAGGGGGAAGAAAAGCCACATGAAATCACATACCATAGGCCGTTGCTCTGACACGGATGGATTTGGCTGTCACTACAGAAAAGCATTGGTGAAATTTGATTATATTTCTAATGTCAAAATTTACTAACTTTTTAGACTCCCGGGTTCCATTTCTCATTTGATTTTTCATTTTGTTATCTCAGCACCATCAGGCCCATCACAGAGAGTAATGCACCAATTAGCCCAGGGAGTCACTCACTCAGAGGGGACTTTTTCATCCACAGGGGCTTCCCCTTTCTGCTGCCACCATCGCAGCCAGGCTGGGCCTTGCCTTCTGTTGCAGATTCACATGCCTCTTCCTTCCATCTCCTCTCCCCACCGCCAGAGCTTTGGCCTCACCCTGGGGAGTCTGAACCTTTGCAGAGGTGCTGATGGCCTTACAATATCACCTCTGCTGTTGCTTTATTTTAAATTTGATGTTGTTATGTTTTTTCACCAGTTTGAGAACTCAGGCTTGCCAATTAACCATGAGGTCCTTCCTTAAGGGGTTTGAATTTCTATTTTCCACTGGGTCTAGCCTATGCCTGGATTCTAATGCAAATATTTTAATGATACATAATAATGAGCACTGCCTTTGTATAGGTATTTAGGCTTTTCAAAGCCCTCTCCTACACATTCCTTCCTTGGGTCCTCAGAACTGAGAGGAATGATAGTAACCATCATTCTAATTTTCCCTAAAGGGAAGGAACTTGGCAGAAGAGACACAGGAGATGAGCCCAAATTTCCCAAAAGATACGGGTAGAGCAGGTATCAGAAGACAGGACCCACAGTCCAGAGCTGGCTCCCTTCTATGCACCACACTTGTCTCATGGCTTATCTGTCCTTTAAGATGGATGCAAACTTAGCTTCCTATGTGACCTCTTCTATATTAAACAGATTATTTGCCTACTCAGTAGCATACGTGTCTTTATTTCAGGAAACTGTATGCAATGAGTGGAATATATGAAGATATGTTCAGAGTTTATCTAGTACCTGGGTCCATAATCGTCAATAATCATGCCATATTTCTTCTTTGAACACATTCATTCATCTCTTCAAACCCTTATTAAAAGCTATGTTTTTCCAGGCATCGTGCCAGGCCCAAGGAAACCAAGCTGAGAAAGACAAGCCTACTGTTCTCATAGAACTTAAGGCCAGTCTACGGCTTTCCACATCTTGACCATAATCCATTTGTATCTGTCGCCATGACCCTGCACATAAAGGCACACACACCCACCTCACCTCTGTGAAACAAAAACTCCAAAGAGCAACATTTTATCTTACTGTTTAAGATGCACTTTGATATTTCCTACTTTTTTTATTGCCTCATTTCATTTATTTATAAGATACTATTTGTAACCTCTAAATCAGTTTTTCCACAAACTAATGGATTGTGACCCATTGTTTGAAAATCACTCATCTAGTGAGACTATGAAATAACTTAGAGCAGGGGTAAGCAAATACTTTTTCCCCCAGTACTGGGAGTTGAACCCAAGGCTGCATGCATGTCAGGTAAGCATTCTACCTCTGAGCTACATCCTCAGTTTCTTATTTATTTGTTTGTTTATGGAACTAGGGATTGAACCCAAGATCAAACCCATGGACTTGCATATTCTAGATAAGTGTTTTTTATTTTATTTTAAGGTAAGGTCTCACTAAATTGCTCAGGCTGGCCTCAAACTTACAATCCTGTGCCTCAGTCCCCACCCCTACCTGAAGTAGCTGAAATTACAGCTGTATACCACCAGGCCCAGAAGCGAATCCTTATGGTCAAGGGACAGATAGCAAGTATTTTAGCCTTTAAAAGCAAAATAGTGAAAATAAGGATATTATGTAGGTTCTAAGAAAAGAAAAAAATAATTTGTATATATTTTTTACTTAAAAAATTAAAAATATTATAATAAGTATAATTTTGGGTAACACAGGCTTAACAATGAGAAGAGTGGAATTTCTAAACACTGAAATTTGAATTTTACATAATTTTCACCTACCACAAAGTATTATTCTTTTGATTTTTTTCAATATTTATTTATTTTTTAGTTGTGGTTGGACACAATATCTTTATTTTATTTATTTATTTTTATATGGTGCTAAGGATCAAACCCAGGGTCTCATACGTGCTACGCAAGTGCTCTACCGCTGAGCCACAACCCCAGCCCTCTTTTGATTTTTTTTTGAGCTAAGAATGCAAAAACCATTTTTGGCTCCTATGCATATACAGACAGAGGCAGATGACTAGAATTTGCCCGTCACTGAGTGAGAGCAAGATCAGTTTTTATTGATAATCCTCAAATTTTAATTTTTATTGCAATACTGAATACCAAGAAAAATCCAGAAGAAGAAATGTGGGAATCTCAAATGTAAACAAGCTTTGAGTTTGGCCCCATCACCTCCATCGACCAATGAAGAACTAATATAACAAGACTTCAAGTCTTCGAGCCAAGGGCTGGCTGCCCTGCACCTATTTAAGCAGCGACAGGCCCTGGATGAGATGATCAGGAGTGGAGATTTATATCAACTCCAGAACAAGCAAACCCTACTGCAGAGGCATGAGCAGAGATGACGATGTATTTCAAAAAACAAATTTTCTCTTATATCATACAATTACCACAAAGGACCAAGGTCAACCCCCCTTCCCCTTGGCTGATGACCTGCAAGGTGCTTGTACCTCATAGCACCTATGAACTGCAGGCTCTTGGGCTAGAACACAGGTACCCCCCAAGACTCATTCAGAGTTAAGTCTTTGTGGCACAAAGAATAGTCAGCAGTTAAGACAAAACACCACACCACCCAAAGACTCTACATGCACACTCTGCCTCTCTGGGCAATTAGCCAAGTATCCAAGCAGCCACAGGGAGTGGCAGAGATCTCAAATCACACTCCAGAACCTAGGATCCCAGGATTGGCTCAAGATGAGGCAAGTATATAACTTCCTGAAGGCAACTACTCACACAGGCAAAACATGGCCTTCCAAACTCCAGGTTATATTTATGTTCAATAATAAACTGCAGGAAATCTAGAGTGACTCAAAGCTTTAAAGGACACACGAGCTGCACTTGAGAGTTAGGGGGTCCCACTGAAGGAGATAATTAAAACCCAACTACCAATACATGTCAAGTTGGCAAAGCTTCAGGAACCAACAGTATTACCTTTGGAAAGAAGGGTTAACTCAGTGTTAGCTAAATAACGCTTCATTTTGAAGAGGACTTCAAACTGAATTCTAGGTCTGGTCTCTGACCTCTGCTGAACAGGAACCCCAAAGCTGGAGAGTATCAGCACTGCCACAAAACCCGGTGATGTCAGCATTTACAACGCTGTTGGTCCCTATAGCCGCAGAGACATTGGATGTGAAGCAAAAGCATGAACAAATAAACACACTTCAACTCAACACATCCCATCAAAGCAGACGCAGATAACTGCCAACGGTCAAAAAGTAAATGTACTAAGTAAAACAAATATAGGGTTACCAGCAGATATTTTGTATTATAAAATGACCTCCTAGAGTGTACCCCACTTCTGCTTTAAGGTATTCAAGTTCTAAATAGTACATATTTGTAAAAAAAAAAAAAAAAATTATAAGTTATTTTCTTCTTCATAGTTCATTAACAACAAAATAGAGCAATATCTTGTCCCTAGCTCTGTATTAGAATTTCCCTGGTTTTTCTTCTACTCTAGTCTGGTCTGAAAATAAGTAAATGGATACGTATGAATTCATACGTGCACATAAACACACGCACGCACATATACGCACACACAATGAACACAGACACAGTTTCGTATATCCAAAGTCTCTGGCACTAAATGTGAAGCTCAAGGCCACAAGTATTTAAGAAGATGGTGACACTCCTAAACGGAAACACTACAAGGACACCTCATTGTTCCATTAATTATAACTCAACACTTATAACTGCAGAGTGCTTTTCAGAATTCCACAAAATGCTTCCACTTGAACCAACCCTGGGAAGAAAATATTAGCATCTTCATTTATCAGACTGAGAAAATGAGATGACAAGAGAGAGGGCTCCCCATGCTCTGGCATAGAAGACAAGAGGCTGAGGACCAAGACCAGGAGCAGGAACTATGTGCAGAGTGGAGGAAGCCCTGGAAGTATGTGTAGAGAAAAACCTACACTCTCAAATGGCCTGGGAAGTGAAACGGAAGAGAAGGGAGGAGAACTGAGTGATACAGATAGAGTTGATAAAGTTTGACAATAGGAAAAAAATAAATTTTTATCCATCTGATATCAGCAAACAAATTGTAATATTATTACGAAAGTTGAATGCATACTAAGGAAGCAGGCTGGTAAGGAGTAGCAATAAAAGATATTAGGACAACAGCTATAAACATTGTCCTTCTTCTGCAGACCCATCAGTCTGCTTGGGAGCAGACAGAACAGTAAAGCAGTTAAGGCTACACAGGATGAGTGAAAAGGAAAAATAAAAGTGGTACCCCACTCCAACTTTAGCCTGCGGGCTGGTATCATGTTGTGGTCACACAGGGATTTGGTTTGTCTACATGCCTTCTGTATCCTTGCGTGCCCTTCCTTCTACAGAAAAATAAGTATATTCAGCAGAATCACAGCACATGCACTTTGTTTGTGCTTATTAAATAAAAAGAAAGGATCACCTTCAACTATATTAATGATGGACCGGTGGATGAAGGATGCCTGTGAAAATTCACAACATCTGTTTGCTCCACTCTCTTCTCAGCATGCTGCACCTATTTCTCATGCTTAATGATGCTCAGCCACTCTGCAAGTTTTACGAACAAATGTGTGTTTAGCCACATTCATCATTCTGAATGAGCGTTCTTGATGAAGCCTCCACTGGCCTGTTTCGCTCTTTCTGCTACACTTTAACAAATGACAACTGCTCCTCGTATTTTTCATTTGTTAAAAATAAAAAGCTAAGTGAAGGATAGGCCTGGAGGATTTTTTTCCCCTTCCCTTTGACTCTCCAAAAACCTTCAGCACCCCATCTACTGTACTTTTCTGGCCAGTACTCATGGCCCTAGAGGGGGGCCTGATGGCAGAGTTTCCCTGGCATCTTTTGCTGTTGGCCATGTCAAGTGACGTGATCCCATCTACTAGAATCCTGTACTGGGAAATGATGCTCTCTCTTTCCTCTAGCCATTGACAGCTCTTAGAGATTCTATCACACAGTACAGTATTTCAATAATCTCATTCACTCTTCAGCTGGGCAAAATTTCAAACAATGGGCAGGCAAGAAATCAGGAAATGCCCTTTTTGTTACCAAAAATATCTAAAACACATTAGATCCCAGAGGAGGAAACAAATAAATGTTTGTGGAATACCTCTTTCCAGGTCTCCAAGAGAAGGCTGAGATGCAGCCATAAAGACTTGACAAACAAGGCGATGTCTAGATAATCACAAACTCAGAAACTTCAGTTAAACCAAGAAGCATGATTTTTCCATCCATGGAAAACCTACACTCACAGTCTGAATGACCCACACAAATCAGGTCAAGCCACCTAGAATCAAAGAGTTCAAAATGGCAAAGATATTATACTATGTTAAGAAATAATCTTTCAGAATTTATTTTCAAGCGATGGTTTTTACTCTGATCATTTAATTAGAAGCAGAGAAAGCAAAAAAAAATGAGATGTTTATCTATTAAATATTCAGAATCATTGGAAATCAGTTTAAATTCTATTTCACAAGACAAAACATTTTTCTCTGTATTTGCAATACTGAATATTATATTAGTATTTGTATTGCATTTGATTCAGCATGCATTGCAAAGCACTTCACAAATGAAATAATCACATCATAGATTCAATAAATCCACACTGTCATATCACTAGTTTTAAACCACCACAGTGGTTTCTGTGTGTTTCCCCTCCTCAGAATGCTATAGACATTTGAAAGAGATAATGTTTCAATTGTCACATTTAGTAGCTTCTCCTACCCCTAACCTTCTTAAAAATGCCCCTGTAGGCACTGTGGTTTTTATATATACTTCACTTACTGATTTGTAAAAATATTTCAATGTAGTTGAAGAACAAGTTTCTGGTATTGGGAACAAAGGGTTTCAAGACATATGTACTCAACAACAAAGAAATTATACCTTTGCAGATACAGTTGGGGTTGTGGCTCAGTGGTAGAGCACTTGCCTAGCATGTGTGAGGTACTGGGTTCGATTCTCAGCACCATATAAAAATAATTAACAAAATAAAGGCCCATCAATATCTAGATAATACTTTTTATAAAAGAAATGGTAGCCAGGAGGTATGGTGGTGAACACCTATAATCCCAGCAGCTTGGGAGGCTGAGGCAGGAGAATCACAAGTTCAAAGCATCACCCTCAGCAATTTAGCAAGGCCCTAAGCAACTCAGTGAGACCCTGTCTCTAAATAAAAGATAAAAAAGGGCTGGGGATGTGGCTCAGTAGTTAAGTGCTGCTGGGTTCAATCCCCTATAACAAAAAAAGAAAGAGTCAAATGCCATAACCAGAAATCCCTCTATGTTACTTTAGTATTTGATAGATCCTGCTCCACTCGTTTCCAAAGGGTCACAGTCCATCAAGGAGTCTAGGACTCCTGAGCCCTCACCGCAGTATGAGTCCCAAGCTTGGTTAAAAATAGAAGGAAAAACATGTATTGCAAACATATGTAAATTCATCCTGAACTGGCACCACATTTTTGTCTATTCTATTTTATATAAACAACTTAAACTAAAGATTGACAATTATAAAACTTGACCTTCAAATCTGAAAATTAAAAAAGACATTTAAAACAGACATTCAAGCCTAAAAAAGTGTTTGATGCAAATATCCTTCAAGGACTTCCTCAGATTTTACCTCCTCCATAAAGACATCTCAGACCCCAGAGAACATCCTGAAACTCAGGAGGAGTGGTATCTGTACACAATTTCACCCTACTTAATACTACTATTCATGGATATTTGGTTATATTATCTGTACAAGGAGAACATGGTCACCAAAGCATGGAATTGTGTATAAGTCTCTTCATTCTTCAATATTACTCAGGGCTCAATCACCTCTATATGAGCATCTATCATGATATTAATATCTATCAGTATATCAATATAGATATTCATATATCAATATAATTTCCACACTCACTGAAGTGTTATATTCTATGTTCCCAAAGAATCTATGCTTACGTATGAAGTTAGATCTTTATTTTGTCCATCCTTTCTTCATGTTAATTAAGCCCCCTCCTCCTGCTTTAGATACTATGAGATGCAAAGATGACAAAATTTCTCAATGATATTATAATGTAACGGAGAGAAAACATGTCTAAACACCTACTGTGGCCAATGCCATATAAAAAATAAAGACTAAAAATACAATAGAAGTTGAAGGGGGAAAAAAGCCATTTGGAGATAGAAGAAATAAGAGGCTCTATATAAATAAGCGTGGCATTGGAATCAGTCTTTGAAGGATAGGCAAGAAGATGGGCAGACAAATATGTGGACGGGAATTTTTAAGCAGAGGAAATACTGTGAGTATAATAATGAAGGCTCAAGGATAGAATGCTCATTTGGGTGCTGAACAGATGATTCCTCATGAAAAACAAAAGATTTTAACCTAACCTTGCAGACCACTTATAGAAAATCCCGTGGCCTACCAGAGGGACCTCTTTTCAAATTCTCATCATTAAACTAACTTCCCATTTAGCAAGAAGAGAAATACTGTGCCTAAGTCCCCAATGGCATAGAGTCCCACAGGACAAGCTGAAAAGCTAAATTTCCTCTTGTGCATCCTCCTAGACTCAGTGCTTAAATTCCTTGACATGCTTTCTTTGAGGCCTTGGCTGGAGTTAATTCCCCTGTTTTCTTGTGGAGGACTTAACACCAGACGTCGCCTCCAACTCTCTTGAGCTCTATAACATGTTGGCTGCAATGTGTTTCTCCCAGCTGCAGGAATCTAGCAGAAGCCAATGCACATTTTCTCCAAAGGCCTTTCTTTTCTCCTGTTGGAGAGACAAACCTTTGGAAAACCTTCCCATCAATTCTCAGCTGTCACTTCCACTGCAGAGAGTGAAAAAGACCTTGTACTTGGACCTTAGATTCTATTACTTAAGTCACACAGATCCACCGCATATTAGACAGCAATGATTTTCTTTTTCCCCCTTTTCAGTCCAAAGACCTTCTAAGAGAAACTGTGCTTGATAATGCTTTTGCTCTGAGTTCATGGGTGCTGACTGTAAATGGTCCAGAATCTGGCAACAACAACAGAAAACTGAACAGTTGCCGCAACTGAAATTTAGCACCCGACTGGGGCACTGCTGTAGCTGATTCACTCCAAACTGCTTGACAACTGGAACTCATCATCTTTCACTTCTAAAGAACCATTTATGGCAACAAGTGCCTGGAACCAAAGCACCATAACAGGGGAGAGTCCTAAAGGGCCTCTGTGATCACTCCGTTTAATCCCTTTATGTTATGGCTGATAAAATTGAGGTTCAAAAAAGCAAAAATGGCTTGTTCTAAGGCAAACGACCTCTTAGGAACCCAAGTGGGACTGAAATCTAGATTTCTGATTCCTAAACCATTTCCTTCAAATACTACCTCTTGTTTATCAATCTTCCGGAAGTTGGGAGAACTGAAAGAACAGGAGTGTGTAGACTGAATAAAACCACCCCGAGTGTGCCCATGTCCTAATCTCCAGTACCTGTGACTGTTACTTCCTATGAATAAAAGGAGCTCTGAAGACATGATTAAGTTAAGTATCCCGAGATGGGGAGATTATCCTGGATTATGTGGGAGAGAGATCAATGGAGTCACAGTGGTCCCTGGGAGAAGGATATAGGAATCAGAGAAGCATACGATGTGATAATGAGAACAGAGATCAGAGTAACGTGCTTGCAAGAGAGAGGAAGGGGGCTTCCAGACAAGGCATACAGGTGGTTATAGAAACTGGACAAAGTAGAGAACAGATTTCCTCTCTGAACCTCCAGAAAGAAGCCTCCTTTAGAACTACAGGAGAAAACATGCGTATCATTTGGAACAACTAGGTAATTTGTTGCAATGGCAAAAGAAAACTAATATTTTGGTACCTAAGATTAGGGTGCTTCTGTTTAAAAAAAAATCTGAAAACGGGGAATGTGTTTTGGAATTCAACAATGAAAAGACGTTGAAGGAATTTTGAGAAGAATGATCGATTTGATTGCATTAAACAGGCTGTTAGCAGCAATACCGATATCAACCACTCTGCTAGTGAGGACTGAAGGGAACGTAGGAGAAAAAAACAATATAGCCTTGGAGAACATCCAAATCCTCATAAACTTACTGTTGGTAGAAATATGGATGTTAAAAGGTGCTGCTGGTGAGACTGCAGAAGGAAATGAGTAACATGTTAAAAGACACGGGAAGAAAGGGAATCTTGTTGTGTAATTACAGAAATATTAGCTGACTGGTGTAAAGTGGTTATGAAAAGCATCCAACTTCATTATAAACAACGAAGTTGGATGATCAGCTATGGATATTTCCAAACAAAGTGTAACAGTGCCACTGGGCATGGTGGCTCATCCCTGTAATTCCAGTGACTCAGAGGCTGAGGCAGGAGGATCGCAAGTTCAAAGGCAGCTCAGCAACTTAGTGAGGCCCTAAACAACTTAGTGAGACCCTATCTCAAAATAAAAAATGAAGGACTGGGAATGTTTCTCACTGGTTAAGTGCCCCTGGGTTCAATCCCTGGGACCTACCCCCACCCTACCCCCACCCACCCCCCAAAAAACTGCTGCCTAGTTTCATCTTCCTGCTTACAGTAAAATGCAAGAGGAAAAGGACAAATTAAGGAAAGAACTAGTAATCAAAAAGGAGCCAGGACTTGATGATTTGAGTATTTCAAACAGTCTATTCATATTGCAAAGGATGCTAAAATTAGGAGGCTGACTGCCAGGAAAGGACACTCTAGAGAGAAAGTCCAGTGTATAACTAGCTCTTTGAGGATATTAGGCATGTGACTAATGAATCCCCTCAACCAACTCAGATTAAGCCAGAAATAAAGACTACCTAGAAAGTTCTGTGAGAGACCCTATTGTCTCAGGAACTGAATCCCTATGATGTACATTGGAGACCACAGATTTTCTGAGAATGTTACACCAGCAGAAACACTGCCAGAAATATTGGGGGCGGGGAGAAAGGTCAAAATTAAGGAGGGCTATAAGATAACTAAAATTCTACAGGAAAACAGACTTATAATGCTACTCAGCTGCAGCCTGCTCCCTTCATGCAAAAGGAAGAAAGGGGCTGGGGTGGTGGCTCAGTGGTAGAGCACTCACCGAGCACATGTGAGACACTGGGTTGATCCCCAACACCAAGTAAAACTAAATAAACAAAGGTGTTATGTCCATATACAACTAAAATATATTTTTAAAAAGGAGGGAAGACTGAGAGGACAGGAACTCAGAAGGTAGAGCTTCACACGCTCGGGATGCAAAGAACCTTCCCACATATTATAACCTAAAGTAGCTTATCCTGAGGGCTGGGAATGTAGCTCATGGTACAGTTCTTGCTTGGCATGTAAGAGGCCCTGGGTTTGATCCCCAGTAACACACACACACACACACACACACACAGAGGTAAGGAGGAAAGGAGGGAGGGAAGGAAGGAAGGAGGGAGAGGGGAAGAGAGAGAGAGAGAACATGTCCTAACATTTTAAAATTGCTTGGGACTGATAACTCACTACTTTTTTCTTTCACTTTCTCCAATTTTAAATGGAATGTCTGCCACTGGTCTTGTATGCTATCCCACCATTACATGAGGGACACATAATCTATTTCTACATTCAAAGGTATACATATGGTGGGTTATTTTGCCCCACAATGTATTATACTCAAAACCTAATGGATCATACTCAGAGCTGCTGCACCTAATTTGGATAACTGGGAACATGAGATTGAGTATTTTTGAATTGATGACACATGGATGAAGCTTTGAACCTGAAACTGTAAGGGTTGGGACTCTTGGGGATCTTGGGAGAAGTGAATGTATTTTTCGTGTAGGGTGGATATACTTTGGGGGACAGAGGGGAAATATATTTGCTTTAGCCCATTATGTTTGTTGCAAACATTTATAGCAGAAATAATCACACTTATGCGGAGATAACCACCCTTGGAAGTAGCAATGAATGAGCTATACCTTCTTGTTCTACCATCCTACTAGGGGGAGACCATGGAGTATGAGGTGCCCTTCAGGGTTTCTTTCAGGCTCTAATATCTAGGCCTATTATCTCTCCAAACCTCTTTTTGTGATCCCAGATGTTCTGCAAAACTGCAAAAATAAGTTAACTATATTTTCAAACTAAATAGTCAAAAGAATTAGATAATGGATTTTGTGCTGTTTTCAGATACAAGAGGGTGGCTAGGAGATTCCACAACTAGACACCAAAATGTTAGCATTTTCTAGATATCTCAAATATTCAGAAGACAAAAGGACAATGTATTGTATGAGACTGCCACAGAGAATTTGTGATAATGGTCAACTTATTTTAGCTAGAAAACAAAATGCAGTGTGATCATCTGCATGGGATCTCAGAATCAAAGTTCATAAAACTGCAGGTACCCGGGGACTAAGGCCAAATTCCTGACACACACAAAGATCAGCAACAGACACAGGGTCAAGCCCAGCAGACTCAAGCACATGAATAATTATCTTTCCCTCCTGAGCTGATGCTAGGTTTCAGGAGCTTCTCACAGACCATTTTACTTACACAGCTCCTGAAAGGAGGGAAGATGAGGAAATGTTCATTTAAAGATAAATTTTCCCCAACGATGCTCATAAATAGATCAGTGGCTGAGCGGGGACCGCCAAAGCTTCCCTCAGTGCGACACTGCCAAATAACTGGATCCAGTGGTAACTGATCAGAGAAGATTTGTGATGAGAGGTGGTGGAAAGAGAAAAGCCCATTGACAGGACACTAGGGATGAAGAGACACTTCTGAAGGCAAGAGCAGAGAAAAAGTCTTCCCGTGATGAAGTAAACCAAACATATTTAGGATACAAGCAGTCAACTGACATCTCTCAGCAACAAAAAGTTTGACTTCTTCAAAAATTTATGCACTCAACTTTTATTCAACAAATATTCATTTTGCAGGTCAAGTGCTGAGCAAGATCCCAATCCTAACTTCACATCTGAAAGACCATATCCCTCATTCTGAAGAATTATAAGTCAGGGGAAGAATAAATCAATTGAATTAATTTACCTGAGTCTTTCTTCTGGAAAACCGACGATTGTTAATAAATGCCCCCAAAAGTGTTACTAACATATTATGAGGAAGAAACTGATAAAAAAAATAACTATTTTCTTACTGATAGCCTATAATTAACTGGGCAGGTTGACTCACAACACCAGAATCAGGTTAAAAAGATAGTGGACATGTGACTCTGTTTGCTTTTTAACATTCTAGAATTTTCATTTTTTTACCAGCAAAGAATGATTTTTAAAGACTGCATATCTCAGAACCGATAGAGAGAAGTTGCAGGACCATAGACATTCCATCAAAACAAAGAAGATTGTTCTCTAATAAGGAGGTTCCTAAAAAAAAAAAAAAAACAGATCATATCCAACTAACCCACTTCTGGGTAGGAAACAAAATCAGCACAACAAAGAGAGTGTATTGCTATTTCATCAGCTAAGATATAGAAGCAGCCTAGGTACCCATCAGTGGATAAAGAAAACATGGTATATATTCACAATAGAATATTATTCAGCCCTAAAAAAGTATGAAATCCTATCTTGTGCAGCAAAATGGATGGAGCCGGATGACATTCCATGGAAGGAAATAGGCCAGACACAGATAGACAACTACCTCGTGTTCTCTCTTACATGTAGAAGCTAAAAATGTCCACTTGAATGCGTAATAGTGATTAATAGAGGTTGGGAAGAATAGAGAGGGATGTAAAGGGAAGGTGGATTTGATTAGTGCACAGCATATGCATGTGTGGAAAGATCATACTGACACACACTAATATGCAAAATCAATACAAGTTAATCAAAATCAAAAATAATAAAGCAAAAATAAATCTTTGACACATATTTAAAAGAAACACAATTAGTCCCATGAGAACTGCACCTCAGGGATCTGGGCTGCCTCCCAAAGTGCTGAGCACCTCACACGTGAAGATTCAGGTAACAGAGTGCAGATCCACTGTCATGGGCAGTAGCAGCTGGATTCCTGCTTTGTGGTGAGCAACTGAGAGGATGACCTCCCGAGTCCCCATCTCAGATTCCTTGGAGTCCTGTGAATGGTCACTCATGGCAGAGGCTCAGCAAACCATCCTTTGACTCAAAGAACATCCACGCTGCCTGGACTAATTTTTGAAACTCACGCTACAAGTCTTCTGAGCAGAGAACTCTCCAGGCCACACAAGGTCTCCACCTATAGCTGAATTAATCCTTCACCTGGACTGACTTCAGGACCTCAAAAGCCTGCAGGCTGGTTGGCAAGACCAGCTGACCCCAAAAGGCTTCTCCCAGCCCCATGTTTCCACATTCCCACATCTCACTTATCTGTCTGGCTGAGTAAATTACTACAAGAAATACCTCCCTCAAAGACCCATAATAAAAAGGGACTCGAGGACAGCACCCAAGTGGAGCCTGCATTCATGAGAACTCTGAGATGAAAATTCCCAGTCAGCCTTAATGCTGGAGAATTTACTTTAGGATGTAAAAATAACACATACTGCTATATTTCTTCACTTTATTTGCTCTCCTCAGCAGAGATTACTGCTATGTGTGCAGCGTCATGAGAGTGGAGAAGGTCAGGCTGACAAAACTTCTTGGTGGGGAATAATCTTTAGTCCTCCAATTACATATTCTTTGCAACTTCCGGGCTGCAAAAGCAAACTCTGGTTTGGAAAATGCCAAGTTCCATCTCCAAGGAAACTCAATAACTTCCAAATGGTCCCCCAGATCACGTTTATGTGGTTATAATAAACCATTAAAAACATTAAGAAATAATTCGGATTGAAAGAGCTTTTCGGATTGCTATTTTTTTTCCTTCCCAATTTTGGCTAAGATAATATAAACCTCAGGGAAGAAAATGCCTGCTAAAGAAAATAAGAAAAATATAAAATTGGACCTGGTGGAACTTGCTTTTCACCTACCAGCAACGACTTAGGAGAATGACAATTATACAGCAGAAAGGAATTTCTTAGTTTCTCTGTGGAAGACAGTTTACTTGTTTTCAGAGGGATTGTTTGAAATAATCACTTCTTTTTTTTCCCCCCTGGGGAGAAGTGTCCTCTCAAACCAGACATGAAAGCAGTTTGAAAGTTTGGACAAGTTTCACAGGAGATGGTACAGGACCCACAAGGCGCCACACTGGACACCTCAGGGTCAAGTCTGTATTTAAAGTCCAGAAAGGAAAAATGGATTTGCAAGCAAAGTGACTGTGCTCCCCAAGAAGAACCACCCAATCAACACCACAAGCTCTAACACTGTAGTTCTAAGACAGCCCCAACTCTCCATAGAACTGCAGCCTGTCCCCAAACGAAGGCCCACTGCAGAATCTGTTGCAACAGCTGGGACACCAAGGATCACCATCTTTCAGACCTCATATGAAGCCACAGCATGATAAACAAATTCAATAAAATTACGAATTGGCAAACTGTTTGCAACAAATGTTATTTCCTGGATCACAAGATGGATAACGTACACTCTGCAACATATGCGAGGAATTATTGAAAACAGATGTAAATGTTCTCCAACTCAAGTCTTTCTTTGGCACCAAACTGAATACGTTGATTTTACACTTTGCCTTAGAGCAGTGCCCCCCAAAGTATCTCAAATGCTAACCATTGTGCTGAACAGAGAACATTTTAGAAAGATGTTGTGATGTCCTCTCCCTTTTCCATAAAACTTGAGAGGTGAAGGGTGTTTATTCCAAAGGCCCTTGCAAAAGACATCAAATGGAATTGTTTTATTCGAAAGCAAAAGCAAGGATAAACCGCAAGCAGACGATGATGCCAATGTTTCTTAAATCACTCCAGGTGTGAAAGTCCTCTGCAAACATGTTTGCCTGCACTTCAACGACCAAAGCTCCTGCCTGTAGCCACGTGTCACATCCATATCAGGTCTTTGGCTTGTTCCTCTATTACCTCTACTCACCTACTGATGCGGCAAGAGCGACCTTGTCGCCGCATCCTACCTGCTGCACAATCAGGATTTTTCAAATTGTAAGGAAAACAGTCTCACGAGCACACACAAAAACCACGCAGTGTGCAATCATCACATTTTGGAAATGAGGGCCCAGAGAGGTATTTTCCATGAAAAGTAATTTACATTTTTCAGCTACAAATGCATCTTTTCTTCTAAGAAGAATCATCTGTACAACAGATTTGTATCTGAAAATAGAAGGTTGGATTTATGCAAAAACCATCTCAGGGGATCATCACAGAAATACAAAAAGAGTAATTTTCTGCCAAAATTATACAGAGCACTCAGAGGAGATGTTTTTCAAATATGACCACTAAACATATAAAATACACAAATGAAACAGAATTAATACAAACCAAGAGTTCTACAGCGATCTTAAATTAAAGAGTTTGGGGATGTCAAATGAAACATCAGAATTAAATTCTTGAGAGTTTAAAAAATTACAGAAATGTCATAACCTATATATTTCACATTTAAAAGAACATCTTTTGCTTTTGAAAAAGATTGGCCTCTCTGGTTTATTTAAATATGTCACAAAGGCACTGGGCAGTAGTTAATTCTCGAACATTCCCCAAACTGCATTAATCTACCCAAATACAAAATTGTTACTATGACTTCAGTATATGTGAGTTGAATTGTAAAACTTTAAGGACAGTATCTAAAAAAAAAAAGAGCTCCACAGGCCCAGAATCATAAAACCAATTAGGAATGTCAGCCCCATGAAGGGGTCCTTATGTGGACACTGACCTAGATCATTTGTAAATCAAATGACAAAGGGATCAGGGGACATTTTTAATTACTAAAAAAAAAAAACCCTAGCAACTCCAAGTAGTTGTGTGTATGTGTGTGTGTGTTTGTGTGTGTGTGCATGCAAACATAAAGGTAGAATGAGAGGTTGAGATATCTGAGTTCTTATCACCAGTCCTGCACTTTAAGAGCTTTTGGCATTATGCAACTCATTAACCTCTTTTAGGCCTCAGTTTCTTCATCTGTGAAAGAAGAAAGAGTCACACCGGTAAGTATCCTGAGTCCTTCTAGCTCTGACATCCACTGTGTAGCAGATAAATTAAACAAGAGTGATTCCTTACTAATTTTTGAGGTCAAATTCTACCTATGTTATAAGAATGAACCAAGAAGCACTTCTGAGGCCCCCAAAAGCCACATGGCACTTTTTCTTCTCCTGGAAGATAGGAAATAAGCTCCATTTCATAGACGAAAAAGAGAGCAGGAGGCAGAGAAAAGTCCCACCTCTATTTGTCTTGACTTTGACGTTCCACACGCAGCCACTGTTTATGTTGGCTGTCATCCTTTGATTTCCACTGTAGTTTGCAGCACGGGGGTCACGGGGTAACCTCTGCCTTCAAGAGTCTTACGAGCTCTCAACCCCCAGGCCAACAGTGCCTATGTATCTGGCGGGCTTTCTTTGACAGTTTCCAGCACTTGGCAAGAGAAGATCGAAAAGATGCAGAATAATGTCAACTCGAATAGTAATCTGTTAGGTGAATGGTTCTGTTGCCTACTACACAAGAGTAGGTTATGGTTTCATAGATCATGTTCAATGTGCAATAGATATTTTTTTCAACCATTCATATTAAACTGGTGTAAATGTTTTTATTCCTTGCCACATTTCTGGGTGGTAAGCTCGTGCTCTCCCAGGAATTTGTTTGCTTTAAAATGCCATGCATCTCCAGGCAGCCCTACCTCATAAAAAATGGGCACGTCTTCTAAATGAATTTCCCCTTTTTCTGCAGTTAATAACTAACCAACGCAGCAGAAATACACCATTTGTGAAGCCTTGTTTACTATAGGTGGTAAATCACGTGCCTCACATCCTGTAATTCATTCTGAATACTGTACCTCCATTCAATGTAACATGCTTTGCCCTGAATTGGCAGGCATTCACACCACCCAAAATTAGTGGGTCTTGACCTAGGAAATGCACTTATTGGGGAGGAAGAAAGTGGGAAGGGGTTTTAAGAAAGCACCACCAACCAAAGTCTCTGATTACCCTCTGGTCGCCCTGGGCCTCCTGCAGCCTTAGGAGTGGAGTCAGGTCTAGGTAAGATCAGCTCTGACCTCTTTGTGCTCTCCAGCCTTGGGCTCCACCTCTCCTGTCAGTCTTTCCTATTCGCCAAAGTTTACATATAGGCAGCTGAAAACATCTCCCAAGATGACAGCTGGTAAGGGAGGTGTTAAGTCTGCACTCCTCCTTGAAGTGCCTTCTTGGTGATGGGAGCTCTTGGGTCTAAAATACCTTTGGGATTCCAAATTATTAAAATGGCTATGGCTGCTCAGTGAAGCAGGTGAACCTTTTAAGTTGCTCCATATGTTTGCCCCTATCTAACAGCCAGAACTCTATGTCACTAATGGAAAACCTTTAGAAATGCACAAACTAGCAGCTAAGTTTCCACACTTTTCCACTGGAGAGCAAAGACTTCCAAACCTACACTTCAGGCAGAATCAATTTGCCGGCTCTACAATCCCTCTTTCCAGACTGCTAGCAGCAGAGGACTGGAGGGTTACATCTTATTTAGAGGAATTAGGCTGGGAATAAAGAGGAGCACACACCTGAAGAACCACTAAAATATCAGAGGACTTCTTGGTTCTGTCTCCCTTGCCTAATGGAGAGATCCACAAAGGCAAGAGTCAGGGTTTCCTAGACTGACTTTAGGTCCTGCCAAGTCTTCCAGAATCCTTTAGACCCAACTTCAGCAAACTTCTGTAAAGGTCCAAATAATAAATATTTTAGGCTTTGTGAGCCATATAATCTCTGTTGCAATTAGTGAACTCTGCCACGGTAGCATGAAAACAGCCATAGCGTAGACAACAGTGAATGTGGCTGTATTCTAATAAAACTTTATTTACAAAAACAGAGAATTATATATACCTTGCTGGCTCTGACCTAGGCCAGCACTGTGTGATAGAAATGTAAGTCATGAAAATTTCAATTTTTGAATAGCCACATTAGAAAGATAAAAGGCACAGGTAAAAACCGTTTTGATAATATGTTTTATATAATATATCCACACTATTATTATTTCCACATGTCATCAAAATAAAAGATGATTAATGAAGCATTTTTGCATTTTTTTCCTATAAGGTCTTTTGTGTGTACTTTACACTACTGGTGCATTTTCATTTGCTTCCTTTAAAGTGATCAGCAGCCACACATGGCTAGTGGTTACTGTATTTGGAGGTGCCAAACTACACCGGCCTTACTTTGCCTGTCATAGGAGCCACATGGAAGAACAGAGGCCACCAGCAACATCTCACATCTAGGACATCAGCAGAATCAGAGCTGCCATCATAATAACCCACTAATCATCAAACTTCACCAGAGCAGGAAACTTAGAGGAAACATTTCTGATAACCTGCACATCTCTCTAAGCAGTTCTTTTTAATAGTCAAAAAAGTAAGACAAATTTAAAGGTATTTGAGGAGAACAATTGAACACTAAGAGCATTTTACCAAAAACAAAAACAAAAAGTCTTTTCACTACTGAATTTTGCTTCTCTACCCGCTTTCTCTTCCTCCAAACTTCATGTGACATCCTCGAAATGTTTTCGAATGGGGTCTGTTAATAACCCCTTCTCACCACCACCAACAGCACACTCTTACTCTTAAAGCACTTCTTTAATTTTGACAAAGTGTCAAGAAAAGTCAATGGTGGCGACCTTATCGGCACTAGGGCCCCAGTAGGGCCACATCCCTATCTCCATTCCTGTTGTTTAAACATAATCCTCCTATAATTCTCCTCCCACAAAGGTTTGTTCAGGAGTCTGTGGGGGGGGGGGTGGAGTTGAGAGAGCTTTCACTATAATTTTTATTGTAATAAAAAGCCATCAAGACATTTGCTTTTTTTTCCCCCTCTGTTTTCAACTTGCACAAGATTCTTTTTAAAAGCATTTTCTAAAATGTGCCTAAAGTAATCTTTTCCACAGGGAAACACAAACCCAACAAAACAGCCCTTTGTTTCAACTAACATTTAGCAAATAGAAAATAGAAATACCTGGCACAGGATCTTGGGCTTAAGGAAGTTGGGAAAGCCAAACTAACTTTCTCACATGGCCCCCACTTCACCCATCAGGGAACCTGAACACCCACTAATGGATTTCAGCATGCCCTGCAGGGCTGGTTGCCATGACATCACCAGTGCCAGCAGCCAGCATCTATAAAAGATCTTTCCTCCAGTGGGGGAACCATAAAAGAGAACCAAGAGCTGTCCTCCAGCCCATGACAGGTCTACACTCTGCCAGCAATGCAGGTTGGAAAGCTCACTGGACCAGTAGTCAGGAAATGTCCGTCCCTGTGAGTATTCACGACTTGGCTCCATTGCCACTTGGCAGGGATATTGAAGACAAAGGTGGACACCTCTGGAGAGAGAGTGTTGGCCTAAACCCCTTTCAAGACTGAGACTATAATTTCCTGATTCAGTAAGATAAGCCCTCGAGACACGGACTATCTGAGTTATCCACACAGAATTCAGTTTCCTTGTCAGTAAATTAGAATGATTCCATCTACCTGTAAGGGTTGTTGCAAATAATGACAATACTACAGAATCCGACCATATAACAGATACATATGATAGTTACTTTAGTTCTTTACCTGTGAAATCAAGAAACGGTATAAGGCAACCTGCAAGGGCTGGCTGGGGTGATACTGCCGGCAGTTGAGCCCACAATCCTTCCCTCGAAAAACCCCGCCATGCTGGTAGAGCCCGTCTTCCCCTATTCAGCCTCCACTAAGTCCAAGGTGTGGGTATGAGATGAGTCATGGCCAGTGGGACACAAAGGAATGTTCTGTGGGGAAATTTGGAAACCAATAATTCAAATAAAAAAGGGAAACACATCCCTCACACTTCTTCAGCAAGCCTTCATTATGTCCGTCTGTGATTTGTGAAGCCTTCACACTCAGACTGTGACTTGAGGAAACAGCTAAGCATCAAGTCCATGTGCTAAGAAAAGAGATGGAAGACATCTTGGTCCCAATTGTCAATGATTGCCACATACCCTCAATTGTTCAACTTCGCCTTACTCTTGTGTGAGTAATGAAATGTCCTCCCTGCTCAGGGGGCTTTTTCTTGGGTCTTTTCTCACAGTAGAGTATTCTACCTAAAACAGGTTCCCTTGGGTTCTACAACATTATGACTCAAGGTCCAATTTCTTAATATTATCATGCTGACAGGCTCCTACAATTGGATTTGACTTACCTTCCTTCAGCCTCTTGAAGACATGGGGTAGACCAGTCTCTTCTCCCTCATAAATACCACTTTAACTGCCCCTGTGTCTGCACACATTGCACTATGTCACCTTGGAATGCAGTCTTTCTCCTTTGTCTATTTACCTTCTCCTCTTTCTTTCAAGCTAAATTCAAGTCATAACTCCTCCAAAGTGACTGTCCTGACCACTTCTGGCACATAGTATTTCTTCCTCACCCATTTCTGTAGCTCTCATGAGTTGCATCACATGGTTCATCTTAAAATCATGGAGCTGGAAAGAACAAGGGCCACCTGGTCTAACCTGCTGGATGTAGAAAGAATTTCATCAGACAACATTCGATAACAGAGATAATCATCCTATCTCAGATTAAATAATTTCACCATCTCACAAGGGTAACCCACTAGGTTATTAAAAGATTAAAACAAAATGTGGCTCCTTGTAACTGTTAGGCATGAGTCTCATTGGATCCTCTGGGCTGAGTCCTGGCCTTGCAACCTCATTTCAGAGCAAGAGTATCTCAAAGACAGAGAAGACAGAGACACTGCCCTGTTCATAAGCCAAGTTCTCGGCACTTAACACAGCATCTGGCACATTCTAGGCAGTCAGCATATGTTAGTGAATAAATGACAGATATGATTCTACCACCACTCCCAATGGGACCAAAGGTAAATCATGACACAATATGGACCAGATTTTCTCTTCTTCACATTTTCTTATTTATTTCCAGTGCTTATTTGAACTGAGGATATATAAACTATGAAACTATATTATGACCATATTTGTCCATGGACATATAACATCAGAGAAAGCTAACTGCATAGAGAGAGAGAGAAAAAAAAAATGAATGTGCAGAGAAAATTGAGAGGAGCTCTGCACAACCTCCCAGAGTTGAAGAGGGAGCTTTACAGAGCTCCCGAGTCTCTTCCATTGATCCATGAGGCCTGGCTATTTGTGGATAGCCAGGATTGTGGATCCACCAGAGGACCCTGCATCTTACATCATTATAACAAATCCTATTGTTTTTCTTAAACAAGATTGAGTGGGCTTTTATTACTTACAACCAGAAGTTGGCTATTGCCTTGACCAGAACATATTAAAACAAAAGAGCAAAATCACACCTCTGGGACCTCCCAGACCATTCCACAATGCCTCTCCTTCTGCCCATTTAGGAAAATTGTCCACATCCTCTTTCTGAAGCAATAAACACTTAAGCAGACCAGCAGTCATAATCCCACTACTCCTTGGAGAATCTGGACAAATTCCATAGATAGGAATTCCCACGTGATGCTCTTCTCTGAGTTCACAGGACATCCCTGCAGATGTTGATGGCAGCCCTCAGTCAAAGGGCAGCTCTGGCCCTGATTCCTTCTTCCCTGCCCTGGAGTTCTGACTCTCTTCCTGCTGTCTTTTGGAACACTATCCTTTAAAAACCCCGATAGGGTATCATGCCTTCATAACCCTACTCAAATTATATAGGCAGCTAGAAAACCCAAAATGTCAAGACATTATAATGGCAAAGTGACAGACAGTCAAATATCTGGGATAGATGATGCCAACTTGTACCCCCCAATGATACCACATGAAAGACCATATGCTGCAGCAAACCACAAAACTCTCTCTGATCTCGACTCACTCATTCACCGTTTATTGGGTATTTGCCAGACTCCCTGGGTTCAAGTCTCCATTTAATTCCTTACTAGCAATGTAATTAGCCCAGTGACATAACATCTCATAATATGTTACCATACCTCACCTGGAACATGGAGATAAGAGTAGTCTCTTTTTCATAGAGTTGTGGTGATGAGAAAGTAAATATATAAAAATACTTTAAACATATAGCACTAAATGAATGTTAATTAGCCTATCAGCCAGAAAAGGCTATATTATGCTGCATTAACAATCAAACCCCAATAAGAAAGGTTATTTTGTTCTCATTCTGTATGTCCAACGTGGGTTGCGGACAGTGAGGGGTGACTTTGGACACTGTAGTTGCACAAGAATACAAGCTAACAGAGTCTCCAATATCTTATGATGCCAGTCTCTCAATAAATGATCTTAGAATTTCTGTTTTAACCAATTTTTTTTTTGCCTCTATGACCATTAGCCCCCAATAAGAACAATTTTAGAGGAGAAAACATTTATTCAGGGTTCATGGTATCAGGAATCTCATTCCATACATGGCCAACTCCATTGCTCAGGGCCTGAGGTGAGGGTGAACATCATGGTAGAAGGTGTGGAGGAAGCTCAGGACATGATAATCAGGAAGCAGAGAGAGCATTCTGCTTATCAGGGACAGAATATGAAACCCAAACGCACACCTCCAAGTGACCTACCTCTCCAGCCACACCCTATAGTTACAGCCCAGTTAGCCACTATCGATGGATTTATGCACTT
Organism: Marmota flaviventris; assembly: GCF_047511675.1. Classification (NCBI taxonomy): domain Eukaryota; kingdom Metazoa; phylum Chordata; class Mammalia; order Rodentia; family Sciuridae; genus Marmota; species Marmota flaviventris. Next base: position 48,386,328 of record NC_092501.1, read on the forward strand.
ATTAGGTTAAGGCTCTCATAACCCAATCATTTCATCTCTGAACTTTCTCGCATTGTCTCACATCTGAGCTTGTGGAAGACACCTCATATCTGAACCATAACAGTGGCACCATTTTCTGGTCCCACCATCCCAGAACAGTATTGAATCAAGAGGCAATATACCACTGAGCTACATCCCCAATCCATTTTTTAATTTTGAGACAGGGTCTTGCTAAGTTGTTTTGGGCCTCCCCAAGTTGCTGAGGTCTGGTACTTGGAATTCTCTTGCCTCAGCCTCCCTAATCACTGGGGATTATAGGTGTGCACCATTGCACCTAGTCATTTTTTAGTTCTTCAGTGAATCTACCCAGAAATGATCCAAATCATTTCTGCTTCTGTGACCAAAGCAAGGCACACCTAACTTCACGAGGTGGGGAAATATGATTCTCACACACAGAGAAGAGGAGAACTAGAAATATTGGTGAGCACTAACACCCACCACAACTATAACCGTTACTCTATAGCAACCCCTATGCTATACCTCAAGGATTCAAAATTAATAGTTGTCCCTGACTTCTGGAAATCTGTAGCAAATAAGCCACACATTTAAATAACTACTATGATATCTTTATGTATACATCCCTGTTGGTTTATGCTGCACAAATGGCTTTAAATTCTCTCTCTCTCTCTCTCTCTCTCTCTCTCTCTCTCTCTCTGTGTGTGTGTGTGTGTGTGTGTGTGTATCTTGAAAGCAGAATTCATTTGTGTGGCTGAGTCTGGTGAACATCAAAAATGCCAGGTTGTCCAATCCAGGGCTTCCATCAAGCGATTCGCCCGGTAGCAGGAAGAAGAGCCACCTAGAGAAAGGTCTAAGCTGACGTGATGGTCGATGGCAGAGAAATTTTGAGTATCAGATTCATTACTCCTCCTCTACTGGGAAAACCAATGGGCAAAAGCTTTTTTGTGACCAACAAGATTTCTGCTGTTTGGGAAGACATTATTGTAAACAGAAAGAGCAATGTTAAAATGCACTTAGGAGCTTCAATAATGTGCAACAATTTTCTTAAAACTGCAATAGAAAAAAAAACCCAACTGAAACATGAAAATTTAAAGCCCTATTACCCGCATTTCACTGTGTAACATCCCACTTCCCATCATTTCTAACACGCATCTTAAGTGTGCTAATTGGAAAGGCTCTGCCGTGTATACAGCTCTGTTTTCCAGATGACAACTGCTTTGCTTTTATCACTGGGCTCAATACCAAGAGGGGAATCATTTTCAAAATTCAAAGCGTTTTGATCTGGCTGTGTCAACCGGCTGCCGGCACTCTCTTGGTATTCTGTCTTAGAGAAAAAAACAAGAGCATTTCCGGTGGTGGGGCTGAGGCTGGAGAAGGGAAAGCAGCACTCTGTGGCTGAGTGGGAGAAGGGCGACTCAAGACTCAAAACAAAAGAAAAGTCCAGTAACACACTGATAAGGCTGCCAAAGTATTTCCCCCTGTAGGAATGCACGCTAAATATGCTGCAAATGTTTACTGAAAAGAAAATCATTAACTAATAAATCCCAGGACAGAACACTCAGTCAGCATGCATACCACCCAGGAAAACAAGCAGAGAGATGTTCTCAGTTTACAGTCCTCTCCTCCAAAATGACAAAAAAGTTGGGCAGATGACAGCTGATGTGTGGTCTGGCGAGTGACTCACGCCTATGAAAAAACTCCCTCCCCCCACCAAACAAGATTAACACATGCTTTTGTGAGTTGCTCCATGGTAGAGCCAAATCTACTGGACAGAAAAGCAGGACCTTCCAGGGCAAGATCCAGGAGCCTGGGAGAAGGAAGCTCTTCCTTTTCCCCTGCACAAAAGCTGCTCCTTAAACACTCTGCACATGCAGGACTAAAGACTAAGGGAAGGCTTCCAAACATTCCAATGAAAACAGAAATGTAAATTCCAGAATGACAACGCTTTCCAATGGTGACAAATGGATTAATTACTTGCATTGGGGGCTACATGCTTCAACTTTCACCATGGTGTTTAGGACAATGAAAATCCAGCATTGTGACCAAGCAGAGACTTTCCTAGAACAAGAACTAGAAGTCATATCTTGATCCTCTCTTCAGCATAGGAGCAAACACAGTGTCATCAATGAAAGAAAGCAACAGGTCATAAAACTCTGTCCTTCAACGGGGGTTCATAATGGCGGAATTTTGTACTGCTGAAATGGCATGCACAGTTGTGTCTATAAGGCAAACAGAACCTAATAAAAATGTATATTGTTAGGTGTGCTGGAGAATATCAATTTTTCAAGTGGACCACAGGAGTAAAGGATCTTCACTCAAGATATGCCCAAAGAATGTCACTTCTTTTCTAATACAAACCTCAAACTCTTTTGGGGGAAAAAATGGGAGAGAGAGATCTAAGTGTATTATAACTTGCAAAGACTTCTAAATTTGGATCTCTGGTTCTAGAGCTTTGTGAAGTGGCACAGAAATTGTTGAGAGTTTCCTAAAATATAGACTCTCAGCTTTAGCACAAAAGAGGCTGAGTGCATCTCCAGGTGTCTGAGATGTAGACATTCCCAGAACCACACCTGCAGTAACACTGGAACACTGGTCAGGTGCTTCTCCCTAGGGCTGAGCCCTGCAGGCAGTTCTAAGGGTACCTCTACCAGAAGAGAAGTCACATAAGCAGTGACCTCCTGGAGCTGTCAGCAGCTCTACCTCCTCTTCCCAGAGTGCTAGATGTTCTATTGTCTTTGCATCATCTGACTTCAGATTTTCCAGGCCCTCAGTCTTTTGCCTGTTTCTATTCAACAAAAGCTGTTTCCATTCAACCCATGCTGCCCGGGTCGACTCTAACACCAGGGACACTCTCACCTTTCTGATGCTGTTCTGGAGGAGGCTGCCCTGGTTCCAGAAGCCACAGTGGTTCTCATCTAAGAAGCACTGGACTCTCCCCAGGTCTCTGACACTGCCACAACCTGTACACATGTATGTGCCCCAATTGTTTCCTATCAATCAGCTTGATCCTAGCTGGGCTCCCCGTTGACCTGGAACAGAGTCAGAAAAACATGGCATGCCCATATAACCTAATCACTGTTGAATGAAAATGGCAAAAGGTATAGGGACATAGTGCCCACTCACTCCCCAGTATGCAGAACACATGTTCCTGAATTTCAGTCACATGTTTATCTCTCAAGGAACTAGGAAACACACACTACACAGATAATCAGGCTCCAAAAGAAAGTGTGTGTGAATAATGAAAACAAACAAAATATAGATTCCAGAAGCTCTGTCAATAATTGCCAGCTGGATTCCCACTGTACCATTTAACTATAAATCCATACTCACTAAGGATTGTATCACAGATCATAAATACCTGTTTATATGTCACCACATCCAGAATTGCCCCAGAAAAAAATCATTAACTGGCAAAGAAAGTTTGCAGTCTGGAAGGTAATGGTAATGAAATGTTCCTCTCTACATTTCCTACTCATGGTCAAAAGAGTAGAAAGAAATCTCTAAATATATATATTTGAACACACAATCATAAATATCTACCACCATTCCCAAAGACACTCTGCACGTGCTAATTTATACCAAGCTACTAACTTTTTGTTTCATGCTACATTGATGTGCTTGACAGTTTTTCGAAGAGTTTATAACTGCAGCAGTGTTGATCTTATTTAAAGAGAATATTAAATCAAATCCCTTGTCATCGGCATAAAATCTCCTATAGCATCAACAAAAGGCGGCCGTTTTTATTGATTCCATGATACAAAAGATGTATGAAGCAGACTGATGCCCTTCTTCCCCCACCCCAAAAGAAAATCACAATTAAAGCTCCATGAAAACCATTAGTCATCGGAAAGGTCATTGTGGACTTCTCGTGGCATCCTAAAGGGAAACAATGTGTTTCACTTCAATGTCAAGGGTGAAGATAAAAGAAAAAAAAAATACTGTCTTTTCAGGGTGGGCATAACAGAGGGTACCATGAAGCCTCAAATAAATACTTGAGGTACCAAAAATCAAACTTCATAAGGTGTAATCCACATCATTCAATTCACTGTCCACATTTGTGATGTGGGAATTTCCACAAATGCATGCACACAACCAGATGTGCTCAGTACTGCTGAACGAGCCAACACAGCAAGTGGATCTGTTTGAGGAGAAGGGCTTCCCTGTCCCTGACCAGCGGAGGCCCCATGACTATTCAGCGGGCAGCAACGGTGGTGGCACCTCCATCTCAGAAGTGTGCGGGTCACAGCCCTCTCAGGCTGTAGCTTCCTTCCTTGTCAAGTATTAAACTAGAGTCTTATTTATTTGAATTGATGAGCAAACAGCAAACTCCTGCATGTGAGCTCTGAGAGTGAGAAGACAGCTCTCTGAATCTGTTTCCTTAACCCTGAAACAAGAGGAGAACCACTTTGAGGAAGATTCTGAGTGAGCATCCAGGCTCAGCAGCTCCCAGGGGTACCAGAGGCAGCATGTGGCACCAGCACCAGCTCCTGGTCCTAAAATGCCAGTTATAAAAAATACCCTACCAGAACCAATAGAACTGTGGGGACTAACCCACCAACTCATCCATGAGAAGCTTCTGCATCCTCAAGGAAGGCTCTCTACAAAGCCCAGACCTTGGTAGGACTTGAGGGTAAAGAGAATAGGATCATGAGAAAAAAAATGGGAGCCAATCATTTAAATTCCGACTGTGTAGCACACATCAGGTCTTTAGGATCTCTTCCAAAAATATCCTACTTAGAGGGGAATATGTGCTATCTTCACCAGAGGTCTTAAATTGATTTACCTAATAAGGAATTTCTAAGAACTACTGTGCATCTCAGTAATGGGAAGCCATTGGAAAGGCAGCATTGCATAGCAGTTCAGAGTTCAGGCTGTGGGCTGAGGTTGCCACATTTTAAGACTCAACTCCCCTATTTGGTAACTGAGTGACTTTTGACAAGTCAACTAACCTCCCTGGGTCACAATATTTTCAGGTGGAAAATGAATACAATGATACGTTCCTCACAGTATTGTTTCAAACCCAGTAAAGGGCTCACACAGCATCTGTATTAGCAGCATTATGTCTCCTGCTCAGGCCCCTCCTCAAAGCTCCAGATGCATATAGGCAGATCTCTCTGCATCCTCGTTGAGTTTCAAAGGCATGTTCAAAGTCAGCATGTATAGGACCCAGTTTGTAATCATCTCTCACACACTACCAACCAGAACAAAGCAAATCCTACAAGGGATCCCCTTGTAACTGAATGTCCTACCACCCATCCCCTTATTACACTGTGTTGTACAAAACTGCTGTTTCTGCAGATCAGAAATGGAAGAATATTGGTGATTGCATAAAGTTCAACTCTATGGTTGAAAATTCAGAAACCTGGACGTCATCTTCGGTATCGCTTCCTCCTTCGGCCCTGCCAACTGGGTCTCCTCCTTCCCTCTTCACACCATCCACTTCCACCAGCACCATCTTGGTCCAAATCTCCACCATCACCTGGACAGACTGTCACTGCTACCCCTTGTCCCCAATCACTCCAGTGTTCTGTAGCCAACATGACTTTACTAAACCCTGTGACTTCATCAGCTGCCTGCTTAAGACACGTCGATAGCTGCTTGTGGCTCATGGAATGACATCCAGAAGCCCTCAGGTCTGTGCTTGGCCTAGCCCACTGCCCAGCCCATTGCTGTGCACTCCAGCCACACAGGCCTCTGTCCACTTTCTAACTATGCCAACCCCCTCCTTACCTGAGAGGCCATTTCCTCTACCCCTAACATCGTTCCATCCAGTTCTGCGCTCAAACCCTGAACAAGTATCACCTCCTCCTTCGAAGAGCCTGTTTGTGAGAACACAATCGGCACCAATGCACAGAGCCCTGCACTTCAGAGGACCCTCGCCATTTGATCGAATGCTCTACTGTGGCCATCTTGAAATTCCTGATGATTTTTTTAACAAAGAGCCCTGTGTTTTCCTTTTGCAATGGACCCTGAAAATGATAGAGCCTGTCTGTCCTTGTTACTGACCCCCCCTAACAGTTCAAACACCCCTTCACATTCCACCATAGTACCATGTGTACACCTCTGGGTGCCACCTGCCAGTCAACATCTTCACATGGTGTTGATTCCACAAATCCAGGACCCACACAAATCACCCACAAAGGTGATTTTTTTATTATAACCTCATCCCCACCCTGAGCACACACCAGGCCATCGGTCAAAGTTAGCTGAATAGATATTACTATTGCTATTATCATTCTGCTATGCTTGTTAACACCATGAAGGCTGAGAACCCAGAGGGGAAGATAAGGTAGCAAAGCAACATGGTGACAGGTGATTCTGAGTGCTACTGAGAGGACTTGTCTATGACCAGGGGATGTGGCTATGAAGGGTGCAGAGATGGCTTTGTGGGGGGAGGTTAGAACAAGTCAGCTTAGAAGTTGAGCCACATTTGGTAGGGAGGGGACAGAGAAAGGCAGCCCCTTGAATTGCAGGAAGGACAGAATGAAAGCACCACTGCAAGCCAGGAGATAGAAACCAATGGTGGGCACAGCACTGGCGCAGGGACTTCTTTGAAGAGCGCTCAGCTCAAACTGTGGAGAGCCTTGATCCCAGGCTGGAGAATTTATGTTTTTCTGCAGCAAATGTGGAGGCAATTAAGGCAGCATTTTAAGAAATTAGGGTTCTAGAAGCCTTAAAAGGTGTGAGCATCATTACTCCAGTAATTGCATAAAGATGAATTTCTAGTGACGTACAAAACAAACAAAAGCACCCACAGTTAGAGCACAGTTTACAACACCTCTTTTTTGGAAGCAAATGTTAAAATGTGCCTAATGAAAACATGCTTTCATATCCTACAAATGCACATGAAGCACGCTAGACTTTTCAAAGTGCTTTCACACAACACAGCATATAAATGGCTCTCAGCCACCTTTGACGCACCCCCTCGTCAATTGATCAAGTGTTTGGTCATCCCAGCTGACATCTTCCAGCTGGTACTGCCCCAGAAAGATGTTTCCCAGATGAAAGACACACATGCATTCATCCAGAAGGCAGGGACATCTCATCTGCAGCTCCCCCGCATCAAAGCCTGACATGGAAAAAAGGAGGTGTTTATTCTACTCGGGGCTGTGGTGTCACTGCTTAAATTCACAAAGACAAAGGTGAATTTTCCTAAAAATGAGAAGAATGCCCTTGAACAAATGAATAATTCACAAATGCCCAGGTACTGTGTGCCTCTGTAACAGGAACCCAATGGAGCAACCAAAATGTCCTTATTGTGATGTACAATAAGATCCAAATGTTCGAAAACTGCACTTAACTCATTACTCAGAAATATGTCCATTGCTCAAATAGAGACCTATTTAATTTCAACTTGAAGACTAGGAAAAATGACATGTCTCTGTTTACACACTCTCTATTTAGAATCAACATAAATACAGGTATATTATGTTTTCCATCCACAGCAGATCAAAGAACACCGTAATACTGTGAAGCTGTGGCATTATTCTGCCCCATTCCCACAGCCTCCTATATGAATTCTTGTCATTACATCAATTTAATCCCCTGCCATTTTAGGCCACTGTTCGTCAGGCTGAATGAAAAGCACAATAGCTGGCATTTGATGTGACGGCACTCCTTTCTCCAACCTACCTGCTTTAAAGCAGAAGTTTGTCGAATGCACAAAATTCCCTTTACAGCTCATTTGAGATGCATAAACAATCCCAAAGACAGAAAAGAACAAAAATGATCATTTGCCATTTTAAGGAGCTGGGCTGCTCGAGAGAAGCACTGATTTCGGATGCTCGGCCGCCGTCGGGTGATGCAGGCCATTCTGCCCCAATACTCCCCAGGCAGGCCTGGGGCTGCCCCAGCCAGGGGCCTGTCTGATCCACTGTGCCTCTGCTGTCCTCGAAAGGGCTCTACCTCTCCTGACACTGCTGGAGGGGAAATGCCGCTTTTCCTGCCTGCGCTGCATCGCGCTCCACGCAGGAACCCTGGCCATATGCTCACCGCCCGCTCCATCTTACGTGATCCCTCGGCTTGCTGGGATTTAGAATAACAGCAGCCATGGGACTGACCTCTAGCTAACGTCACAATGAATTGAGAGGTGAGAACATACCCTGCTCTCCCACCCCACAGGGACTGCAGAGCTCACACAGGTAGAGGTCCAAAGCAGTATGGGGAAAATCCAATACTATGTCCACCTAACCAGAGCAACCCTGGCACAGCCCCAAAATCTACTGTGTGATTCCTCTACAGGCCTGAGGTATCTTCTCTGTGGGGAAAGGACAGACACAGATCATGAGGCCTTTTAAAAGTCTGAGTCACAGACCAGGAAGAGCTGCATGGTCAAGGGATCTCAATGTGGATTCTCTTCTCCAATTTCCAATGTTTAAAATAAATTGACTGCAGCTAATATGTAGGGCCCCTAGCACACAACAGACTAACCATGTCTCACAATCACAGGTAATAACTGTGGCCTGCAATTTGTAAGGGGAACTCAGGGCTTCTCAGGTGAACCACTTGTCGAGCCAAGAATGGAATAAAGGAAACTCAATGGATAGGTGATCAACTTTACCTGATCTGTCATCCAGAATCTTCTGAGGGTCTGTAGTTCCTTAACAATACATTAATGTACTGAGGAGTCTTCACAGAGACACGTTCAGTAATTACTACAGATGGACTGGAAGAAAATCCATAATCCTACCAGAATGTTCAAAGTCCTTCCTTTAAGGTCTCCCCTTACCCAGGATACTGACAGTTTGGGAACTAGTCCAGATCCAAAAAAAAAATATGAACAATGAACACAAAACCAACAGATGAGATTTATCTGAACCTTTAGGAACCCTACTAAGGCTCTTAAAATTACTTACTGTTCAGAAAAAAAGTACTATGACCTCAATGATAAAATATCAGTCTATCCTCAAAGATAACATAGTAAAGTCTTAAAACTTCGGTATTAAAAAATTACAATGCTGGAAACATGGGCCCAAGTCAAAAAGTTTCTGTCATCTTCTACATGGGTGAGCAGGTTTTCCCAAGTCACTTAGGTTCTTGACAGACACACACATTTATATTCATATAATTTCTCTTTTCCCCTCCCTCATTTTATAAAGCTCTACTATGAAAGTACCACACACAGAAGTTTATTAAGTAGAAAATGATGGTAACAGAGGTCACACAAGGCACCCAGCTTCTAGGGAAGTACTGTCCAGAACCACTGTCTCAAAAGTCCCTCTCATCACAATCTCAACTGCCCAAGACCACAGAATACTGAGCCTCTACACAGCCACCACCCGCCCACCAATACTCAAGTCCAACTCCACTTGTGACTTCTGTGGCCATGAGACCAAATTCTTGCCCAACTCAGGTGTGTGGAAATGTCCACTCCTTCAGCTTGACTCAAATGTTCATCATCAATCATCCCTCTTTAATATATATTGATCTCCAATGTTCCTTCAGTCCTGCATGAAGTTGGAGTCTAGGCATCTCAGACACACAGCACTTCCGTCAGACAGTTCCTACAGGAGGACTACTCAGAGTGATGCCTTTATATACCCCAACCCTTTCATAGTTTTCTAGGACTAAAAGAGACACCTATTCATTCACAGATGATAAAACAGAAATCCACAGGGGTAACTCTCTTGGCTCTAGCCTCCCAGAAAATTCTTACTCCCCCCACACTGCCATGACCATAGGAACCTTCTGAACAACATCTGTGACAAGCATTAGTAAAAGAGCAGTCAAGGCAGAGGGGTATGTTCCACACCAGACTAGCTTCCTTATTGCAGGCCTAGCCGTTGCTGCCTGTTCACCACCTGCACTTCCCCACTGTTCATGTCTGGAAGGGCCAAAATCATCCCCAGTGCCTCTCAGAATATGCCACTCAGGTATGGGGACCTCTCCTCTCATACACAGAGAAAATGCCCTTCCAACATTTAGTCTTGATCTGAGAAACTCTAACTGGCTGGAACAAAAGACCAACTCCTGTGCTGTGGAAGCCATCCATCTTCCCTACTTGCAAGTGCAGACTGCTGCCAGTCTGAATTCTATGACCACCCCCGACTCCCACCCACCACACACCCATGCCCCAGCAGTAAGCGCCTCCCAGAGCAACCCCAGGGCCCCAGTCCTTGGGGATGGCAGCACACACACATCCTGAGGTTTTGAACGCCAGGCAACCGGAAGGCAGACAGGAGAAATCTTCAGCCAACACTGGGAGGAAAATCGAACCCTTGAAAATTGCAAAGCAAAAGATGCCAAGAGAGATTCCTCACTGTCGCAGCTGCTTACTATAGAAATCTCTTCTCATTTGGGGATGACATCGGCAGGCCTGATTTTTTGTCACCAGTCACTCCGCACTTGCCTTAATTATGCAGCACACCAACAGAAATTTTCTTTCTGATCACATAAATCACACCGCCTGACACCGGGCTCAATAGGCACCGCTAGAACAATGTGGTGAGAGCTATCGACTCCATCGCTCAAGTCCACAAGGTGTATCATTTAGCCAAGAGTGATAATTAGACGCAGAATATACTGAAAACTGTCAATAGGCATGTCAATAGGAGAACTCTTAGCATCTAACACCCAGTGAATCAATGGTGTTTTTCAGCTATAAAATCAAGAAAATGATAGCTTTCAAATGAATGGTGGAAAGGAAACAGGAGCCTCCTTGGGGAGGAATAAAACAGCTCAATTTTCCCTTACTGAGTGCCTCTCCAACTACCTCACTCAATGGAAAAGGTCACAGAGCATTACAGCAAAATATCTCTGAAACAAGATGTACAACAGCGCCGGGACATGACACGCTGCCTGGGCACCCCACAAAGGCCTCGCCGTCTTTGACCTGACAGGAGAAGCAAATGGGTCAGCAGATGGCAGACCAGAACCAGAGGGGGAGCCCGGGGAAGGGGAGGCAGGCAGCGACTGAACTGCTGGGGAAAGAGGTGCTCCCTACTCACAGAAAGATGAGGCTCTGTGCAGGGGTAGGTGGGGGTCTGAGTCCAAGCGTAAAGGAAATGGGCACTTGGATGGTGAACTGCTAAAAAGACCACCACTTAGCAATGCACAATTGCATTTTATAATCAATGCAAATGTTAACAAACAATGCTAACACACAGCTTCCTAGACTCCGGTCACCTCCCTAAGTACCGTTCTGCACAGCTGAACTTAATTTTCCTTGCCACAGTGCTATACAATTGATAGCATGGCTGCCTCCATTTTACAGGTGAAGAAACTGAGGCACAGAGAAGCTAAATAATTTGCACAACTGCTCACAGCTACTAAGTGAGAGAGCCAGGGTTTATATGCAGGCAGCCTGGGTCCAGAAACTGCACTCTCACCCACAGCATGATGACCTGGCAGCAGCCAGTGATCCCTGCCCTTTCCCCTTCCACAAGAGCAGGTGAAAGGCTCTGAATGGTACTGTGTGTCCCTGGGAAAGATGAGTCACTTCTTAGGAACTGTTTCCTCATATGCAGAGGGAGACTGCAATCATGAGACTTGAGGAGCTTGTCACCATACCCTGAGCTTGCCAAGAGTCCTTACACACCATCACAACCTGAAAACTGCACCATCATTTTTGATTGGCAGATAAATAAACCAGGTCTTGGAGAAGGTTGGGAAATGCCTCTGATGGCACAGCTGAGGCTGAGACTGGGCTACAATTCAAACGGTCGGATTCCCAGGCTTGCTCTCACTCCCCAAACTCAAACTAAAGGCCAGCAGCAGCGTTTCTCTGAAAATGCAACAGGGACCACCACACCTTGTTATTTCTCAATAAATGACAGAGGAAGGAAGGAGACATGAAGAGGAGGCCCCGGAAAAGGAGCTAGAAACAAATACATGTACATAATATATTAATGCATCCATCTGAACAGGCTCACAGACAACTTTTCAGTAAGTAACAAATCACAAGAATGTACATGAGTTTCTACTTCTGGTTTCAGTCTAATATACTATTTCTGTAACTGATTACTACGGCTTTTTTAGGGGTTCTTTATATATTAAATTGGTCAAGTATTTGTTACCAAGCCAAACTTTAAATCTAATTTGAGGTAGCATTTATTAAACAATTACTATGCACCAGGTACTAGGCTTAGTTCTTTTATTTAACAGGGTTTGCTTAATCTTCTTTGTTCTTGATGCTAACACTTAAGAAAAACCTTGTTGATGTGATAAAGCAACTCTACCAAAGACATTGCCTTCAGTAAAACAAATCAGCTGTGCATCTGAGGGCAGAATGGCAGTCTTGTAATTAGCTAATCATTAATGGACATTAGCCAGACGACATTTGCAATGACTTACAGAGCTGGGTGTGTGGCTCACAGGCACACATAATCCAATACTTCACCATGCCAGGGTTTCACACTAAGGTTGTCGTTCTTACTCGAGTGTCCTTCTCTCAAACAGTTCCTTTAGACCCAGGCCAACCATCTCATGTCTCCCTGGTTGTAACTGCTTCCTCTCTCTGGGGGAGTCCAAAACAAGAGTTAGATGATATAATTCTACCCAGAATCATCCAGCGGCTGGCTATCCCACTCAGAGCCAATGACAAAGTTCCGTGGATTACCAGGACCCCCAGGGGCTCCCACTTGCTCCCTCAGCTCATTCCTGAGTCCTGCTTGGTGCTTTGCATGGGCTGTTCTCTCTGCCTGGTGTACTCTTCCCCAGATGCTTCCATGGAGGCTCTGTCATTCTTCCAGTCTCAGGAGTGTCATCTCCCTCAACAGAGGTCCTACTTGAACACCCAATCTTCTTTGGTAAAGCACACACCAACACCCACATGAGCTCTTGGGTACACTTCATTTTTTTCATGACCTGTATCACAAGTTGTCAACCAAAGAAACAAAAGGACCCAACTCACCAGCAAAAGAAAAATCAGACAGTAGATCGAGATGCTAAGATAATTCAAAATAAAGATATGAAGACTTTTTATTAGTGCACATCATTTATACAGAATAGTAGGTTTCATTTGACATATCTGTACATGCATAGAACCTAATTTGGTTAATTCTACTCCTCAACACCCCTCCCTTTCCTCTTCCCTCTCCTTGGTCCCCTTCCTCTACCCTCTGGATTCCCTTTATATTTTCATGATATCCCCCAATTTTCTTTTTTGCCATTCTAACATCCACAAATGAGAGGAAACAAATGATACTTGTCTAAGTCTGGTTTATTTTGCTTAGCATGGGTCCATTCATTTTCCAGAAAATGACATAATTTCATTCTTACTTATGGCTGAACAAAACTCTATTGTGTGTGTACATCACATTTCCTTCATCCATTCACCTGCTGATGAAGTTCTAGGGTGATTCCATAACTTGGCTATTGCAAATTGGGCTGCAATAAACATGAGTATGCATGTATCCCTAACGTATGATGACTGTTATTCTTTTGGATAAATACAGAGAAGAAGTATAGCTAGATCATAAGGTACTTCAATTTTCAGTTTTTTGAGGAACCTCCAGATTTATTGATAGGAAATGAGCACTTTAAAGAAGCTGTTATAAATATTTTCAAGAGCTCCATGGAAAGTAAACAAATTGGGGATGCAGGGACCTCAACAGAAAAAATTAAATTACAAAGAGAACCAAGTTAAAATTTTCAATTCTGCTAATATTTTAATAAAACTGACCCAGATATATATTAGAAATGTATAAACATATTTCATATATATGAAATATATATACATATATACACATATATACACACACATATATGTATGTACGTGTGTGTGTGTGTGTGTGTATGAAGAGTGTGACATCGGGGACAGTGTGACAAAATGGGTTAAAACAAAATAGCAGAGCCTCAGTCAAATGTGGAACAATATTAAGTTGTATAACATATGTGTAATTGGAATCCTGGACATTGAGAAGAGAAAATGAGACAAAAGCAATACTTGAACAAATTCTCCCCCAAACAAGGAGGGGAAAACATACCAATCAAAATGGCTTCATAAACTCCAAGCAGGATAAATACAAAGAAATACACAACAATGTTTTTTTTAGTTGTAGATGGAGACAATACCTTATGTGGTGCTGAGGATGGAACCCAGTGCCTCTCGCATATGTGAGGCAAGCACTCTGCCACTGAGCCACAATCCCAGCCCATACACAACAAATTTTGAAAATCAAATTTATAAAAATTTATAAAAAGGAAATCTTAAAAGTTCCTAGAGGACAAAGGCTATTATTATATTCAGGGAACAATAAAACAAAGGATAGCTGACTCATCTTTAGAAACAATGTATGTCAAGAGTCAATTGAAATATAACTTTAAAACACTTAACAAAAAAAATCAATACAGAATGATACATCCAACAAGAATACCCTTTACAATTAAGACAAATTAAAGACCTTTATAAATATGCCGACTGATAGTCAGCTTTTTGTCACTGTGACACAATACCCAAGAATATCAACTTGAAAAGAAGAAAGGTTTACTTTGGCTCATAGTTTCAGAGGTTTCAGTCCATGGTTGCTTAGGCCTGTTGCTACGGGCCTGTGGTGAGGCAGAACATTATGGTAGGGAATGCATGGTGGAGGGAAGCTATTCACCTCATGATAGCCAAGAAGCAAAGAGAGAGGATGGGGCCAGGCTTCTAAAATCCCCTTCAAGGGCATGTCCCCATTGACCAACTTCTTCCACTAGGCGGCACCTCCTGAAGGTTCCTCCACCTTCCAATGGTGCCACAGGCTTGCAACCAAGCCTTCAGCATGTTGGCCTTCAGAGGACATTTAAGATCCAAACCCTAACAAACAGTAAGAATTCATCACCAGCAGTCCTTCCCTATATCAAAGTATGCTTCTTTCAAGGCTAAGAAAAGTGTTACCAGATGGAAAGCAGAGTATACAGAAAGAATGAAGAGTATCCAAAATGGTAAATATTTATCTAAAAATTTATACAAAAGATTACATTTTTCTGAATCTTTTAAAATGTTAACTGACAGTTTAATACAAAAATTGTAACAATGTATTATAGTATTTATTATAGAGATACAAAAATATATGACAAAATAGCACAAAAATGAAGGAAAGATAAATAGAATGGAATTTAGGTGGCTGCATTTATGTGAAGTTGTACAGTAATAACTCTGAGTAGGCTGGAAAATTAAGTGAAGCTGAGCATGCAAATTTTAATCTCTAAAGGAAACACAAAATAAAATAGCTAATAAACCATAAAGGGGATTAAAATAAAATACTAAAAAGTATCCAATTTATTCAAAGGAAGGTAAAAGGAAGAACAGAAAACTAAAAACAGATGAGACAAACAGAAAATATCTTGCAAAATTGCAGACTAAAGCACAAATAAATGAATAACTACATGAAACGCAAATGACTGAGCAGTATGATTAAAAAGATCATCAAACTGAATAAAACACAGACACAAATGAACGTTATCTACAAGGATGCATTTATAATATAAATATGCGAACAGGTTGAAAGTAAGATAAGAAAATATATATGCTGAGAAAATGTAAGCTTTAAAAAATGCTGGTGTGGGTCTAGCAATATCAGAGAAGTAAACATGAAGACAGAAAATTACAAGAGATTTAAAGAAAGATGTTCCATAACAATTAGAGGGTCAGGTCACCAAGAAGGCATACAAATGGTAACTGTGCTGATACTTAACATGTATAATTTCAAAACAGTATAAAAACTAGACAGATCTAAAAGAAGAAATCGGCAACTCCACAAACATGGTTAGATAATATACCTTTCTCAGTAATAGACAGTACCTTGTAACCAAGCAAAATCCCAGTTAAGGATGTAATAGAGTTGAACAAGCTACTGATCAAATTGATCTGATTGATACTTGCAGAACACCACCCCCAATAACTGCAGAATACACTTTTTTCAAGTAAACAAGGTATGTTCATAAAGATGGACCCAATGCTGTACCATGAAATAAATCTCATTAAATTCCCAAATATTAAATTCTTAAAGAGTAAATTCTCTGAGGAATACAGAATGAGAATTCAACAACAAATAAGACAGCTACAAAACCACAAATGTGTTCATTTCTAAAAAGTCATAGATGAAAAAAGGAATCACAAGAAAACTTTGAAAATATTTCAATGCCATATTTACACAAGCACAATACAGAAAAATATACATATGTAGCTGTAGTGGTGCTTGTCGGGAAAGGTTATAACTTTAGATCCTTTAAAATATGAACTTTGGTAAATATGAAGAGCTTAACATTATTTTCTAAGCTTCCATGTTAATAAGCTAGAAGAATAGCAAAGTAAGTAAAAAGAGGAGAAATCAATGAAATAAAAG
Organism: Marmota flaviventris; assembly: GCF_047511675.1. Taxonomy (NCBI): domain Eukaryota; kingdom Metazoa; phylum Chordata; class Mammalia; order Rodentia; family Sciuridae; genus Marmota; species Marmota flaviventris. The sequence continues at coordinate 48,402,593 of NC_092501.1, forward strand.
ATAAACAATAGAGAAAATTAACAAAGGCAAAAGCTGGCTCTTTTTAACCATTAGTAAAATTGATAAGCCCAGGAGAAAATCTTTATGACCTTGGGTTAGACAAAGACTTTTACATATATATAACACTGAAAGCATAATCTATAAGAGGAAAAAATTGATAAATGAGACTTTTCAATATTAAAAACTTTTACGCTTCAAAGCATACCATTACAAAATTGAAAGGACAAAATACAACTGGGAAGAAATGCCTGCAAAGTATGTGTTGGATATAGGAGTTGTGTTCACAATATATAAGAGACACTTAAACTTAATGATAAGACAAATAACCCACCTTGAAGAGGAGCAGCAGCGGAAAAAATGGGATATCTCACCCTCATGGATCAGAGAAATCAATATTCTGAAAATGACATACTACCCTAAGTAATCAAAGATTCAGTGCAATTCCAATCAAAATTCTAATGACTTTCTGCACAGAAAAAATAATCCTAACAGTCATATGGACCCATAAAAGACCCAGAAAGAAAAACTAAAAAGTGACAATATAAAGAAAAGACTGAGAACATCACAGAATGTACGACAAAGCCACAGACACTAAAACAGCACGGTACTGGTTTGGTTTTTTTTTTAAAAAAAAAGATACATAGACCAATGGAACATAATAGAGAACCCAGAAATCAATAATCAATACACCTCACCTGGCCAACTGATTTCTTTTTTTAACAAAGGCACCAAGAACAAAGAGTGGAGAAAAGAGTTTATTCAAATAATGATGCTGGCAAACCTAGAGAGATGTATGCACAAAAATGAAACTAGGTCCCTTTTCTCTAATTACAAAAATTAACTCAAAATGGATAAACCTGAAACTAAAATCACCACCTAAGAACATAAGGGAAACACTTTAAGACGTTGGTGTGGGCAACAAATTCATAGATAGGACCCCAAAAGCACAGTCAACAAAAGTAAAAATAGAGAATCAGGTTTCTATCAAACCAAGAAGCTTCTGTGCAGCAAAAGAAACAACAGAATTCAGAGGCAAACTTCAGGACATGAGAAAATGTTTTCCAATGGTGCATTCAACAAAGGTTTGATTTCCAAAAGATATAAAAAACTCAGAATGATGAGGGTTTTTTTTTTACCAAAATATAACAAAAATAGCCATTTTTTAAAATGAGCCAAAGAACTAAACAGACATGTCTTAAAAGAAGACATATGAACCACCAAAAAATACATGAAAAAAATGTTCAGTTTCACTAATGATCAGAGAAATGCAAGTCAAAACCACAATGAGATACCATCTCGCTCCTGATAAAAAGACCATCATGAAAAAGACAAGAAATAACAAATTCTGGAAAGCATGTGGAGAAAAGGACACTCTCATACACTGTTAGAGGTAGTGCAAATTAGTACAGCCATTATGGAAAACATATGGACAGTCCTCAAAGTAGAACTACCATGTGACACGTAATTCAACTACTAGGAATATACAGAAGTACCTGAAATCTTTGAACTAAAAAGATGTTTGCACCTCCATGTTTACTGTAGCACAATTTACAATAGCCAAAATACAAAACTGACCCAGATTTCCTTCAGTAGATGAATAAATAAAGAAAATATAGTATATTTACACCACGGAATACTACTCAGTCAAAAAAAAGAATAAAATTCTGTCATTTGTAGCAATGTGGATGCAACTGGAGAACATGCTGAGTGAAGTAAATAATTTGCTGAAAGACAGATATCACATATCCTCACTCATGTAAGAAAACCAGTTAAGCAACCTTGTGAAAGTACAGAACATAATAATTATCACTAGAGACAGGTACAGGGAAGGGGACGGGACAGAAAGAATTTAAGAATTACTTTTAGGGACTGGAAAGGTTGTGAAGGATAATCCCATCAATTTTTACAGTCAATATATTTTAGTAATTATAATTTAAGATCCAAAATAAATAAAAATAAAAAGGAGCAATGTATGAATAGATATTTCCCCAAAGAAGAGGTATGTATGGCCAATAAAAACACAAAAATGTTCTACATCATTAGCCATTAGGGAAATACAAATTAAAACTACAATGAGATACATTATCACATACATGATGCAAAATTTTTAAAAGCCAAAATGAAACCGCATGGCTAAAATAAAAAAGACAGAAAGTGACAAACATTAGAAGCTATGGAAACACTGGAGCCCTCATACACTAATGATGGAAGTATAAAATTTTGCTGTAATTTCAACAGTTTCTCTAAAATTTCAAGATATATTTGTCACACAATCCAGTAATTCTACTCCTTCACATCTATCAATGTGAAATAAAACATATGTAGTTACAAATGCTTCTATTTATAGCAGCACTATTATAACAGCCTCAAATTAGAAACAACCCAAATGTCATCAATGGATAGACAAACTGAACCCACTACATCCAGAAAATGGAACACTACTGAACAATACAAAGGTATAGAGATCTGATAAAATGCCTCAATGTGGATGAGTCCAGAAAACATTATGCTAAACGAGGAAGTCAAATACCAAAGACCATATATTGTATAAACTCATCTGTATGAAATATACTAAAAAAGGCAAACCAATAAAAGCAGAAACAAGTTTATTGGTTATATAAACTGGAGTTAAGAATAGGAAGTGACTAAAAATAGACATGACAGATTAGGGGAGTGGTAATGGGAATATTCTGATACTCAGTTGAAACAATGGTTGTATAACTATGTAATATTATTTAAAAATCACCAATCTGTACACTTAAAATATGTAATGTTAATGGTTCCTAAATACAACTATTAAAAATATTGATTAACCTCTAGCAAGACTGAACAAGAATTAAAAAAAGAAGAAGAAGAAGACATTCACGAAGGAAAGAGGCTATCAGCAAAAGCCTATAGTCATTAGAAGGATAAGAAAATACTGTAAATAACTCTAAGCCAATTAATTAAATTATTTAGATGAAATGGAAAAATTCCATAAAAAACAGATTTTTAACAAAACTGACACATAAAGAAAAAGAAAACCTCAACAGTCCTATATTTATTAAACAAATTAAATTTGTAATTTTTAAAACCTCTGAAAAGGAGATTGACAGGCCCAAAAGGCTTCATTGGTAAATTCTACAAAAATTTTTAAGAAAAACCAATACCAAACTTACAGAAACTCTTTTAGAATACAGAAGAGAAAGGTACACATCCCAATTTATCTTGAGGTCAGTAAATATAAACCTCATGTCTAAATCTAAGACATTAGGAAAAAAGATTGCAATTTTCCATGAACATATCAAAAGCCCTTACAAAATACTAAACGGAATCTTAAAATACATAAAAAGAATAATACATCATGACCAAATCATGTTTATCCCTGAAATGTAAGATGAGATTAATATTTGAAAATCTACATATTTCATTCCACATATTATCACAAAAATGAGAAAATTGATATGATCAATAGAAGGAAAAGCATCAGAAAAAATTACCATTCATTTATTGTAAATTTGGAACACAGAGGAAATTCTTCAGTCCCATTAAGGGCATGTAAGAAAATCTATACCTGATGTAATACATATAGCAAAATATGGAAGATTTTCCTTCTAAGATTGACAAGGTAAGATTTCTATTCTCTCTTCTATTCAGCATTATACTGAACAGAAAAATAAGACAAGAATTGAAACAAATACATGAAATCAGAAGATTACAAGTAAACTATTTTTATTCCTAGACAACATAATTGTTTATACAGAACTTCCTAATGAATTTTAAAACTAAAAGACTATAAATGAATTTATCAAGGTTTCTTGAAATTAAGTTCACACCCAAAAATCAACTATATTTATTTATACTAGAAAAAGAACTATAAAAATGTATTTATTTATAATTCTATTTACAATAACATCCAAAACACAAAATAATGTAAAAAATTATTAAAGTATGTATAAGACCTCTACTAAAAACTATTAAACATCTGAATACTTAGAAAAAAATAATATTTTTGTGAATTATAAGACAATATTTTTAAGATATCAATTTTGTACAAATTGGTCTTTAATGCAATTCCATTTGAAATTCCACAGGCTTCCTCCCTCCCCATAAAATTTACAAGTTGATTCTCAAATTCATAAGGAAAACACAGAGGACCTAAAAGAAGCAGGAATATTAAAAAGAAGTATAAATTTGAATGGTTCATATTCCCTAACTCCAAGACTTACTATAAAGCTACAGTAATAAAGGCAGTATGGCATTTCCAAAGCAAGAAAAAACAGATTAGTGGAACAAAACAAATTATCTAAAAATAGACCACATTTAAAGCCAATTCATTTTTTATAAAATTTCCAAAATCACTGAAGAGAGGGGAAAAAAAGAGTTTAAAAGAAAATTTGGGACTAGAAAACTAAGTAAAACACATGGAAAAAGAATTAACCTTATCTCTTAACACATTAATTCCACAGGGACCAAACACCAAACATAATAGCTAAAATGCTAGATTCTAACAGAAAGCATAGAATACATCACAACCTTGAAGGAAGTTGAACTTTTCTTAGAACACAGAAAACCATAATTAAAAAGGAAGTAAACTGTTTTTAAGTAGTAAACTTAACAAAATAAAACCTTCTGCCTATCAAAAAACACCACTAAGAAAATCAAAGGGCAACTGTAAGACTGAAAGAAATATTTGAAATAAATATACAGATGTAGGTATATAGAAATCAATAATAAAGAAAGACAACTCAATTTTTAAATGGCCAAAATACAACAGCCAGTTCACTAAACATAATATACAAATGTCCAGAAAACTCATGAACAGATGCTCAGCATCAGTGGTTATCAGGAAAATACAGACCAAACCACAATGAGATACTATTTTGCATCTACTAGAACTTATGCAGTTGGAAAGAAACTTATGCAGTGAATGTTGGAGAGACACAGAGCAGTGCTGTCAACATTGCTGGTGAAAGCATTAAGAGCACAACCACTGGATGGTGGCTCATCAGTTAGGATTAATCTAACCTACATTTACCCCAAAAGCTGGCAATTATACTTCTGGGTATTTTTCCTAAAAAAAAAAAACCACAAACAAACAAAAAAAAAAAATCCAACAACAACAACAAAAAAAAAACTAGATCTACAAAAATAAAATGTTTCACATGACTCTCATAGTACCAAAAATGATAATCAAGCCACATTCCCATCAACAATAAACAAATTATTATGTATTTGCACTTTGGATAGGTATAACACTGGTGAATCTCAGAAATAAATGAAATAAAAAATATACAAAAGAGTGCACAATACATGATCTCAATTAAATGAAGTCCAAGAATAATTGCTGCCTGTGGGGATCATCTACAAAGGTGCAAAGGGAAGCTTCTGAAATGAAATATTCAATAACTTGACTAAAGTGTGGTTACATCCCATATACATTAATTATAATCACCAAACAGCCCACACAAGATCTGTGCAAATTTTACCTCAATTTAAAAAGAATAGTTGGTAAAGTATCGGTCAGGGAGAGTCTGAATGCACTGTATACACTGTAACAAACAGCCCCAAAACTTAGTAACTTAATTAAGCAGGAGTGAGTCTGCTAGCCAAACAGAATCTGCTAGCTGAATGTAGCCTGCTGCCTGATTTTCTGCATAAAGTTTACTGGAACATATCCATGCCTTTTGTTCACATATATTTTTACAACTGTTTTGCCATTAGAAGGACAGAGTTGAGGAATTACAACAGAGACTGCATGGTCCAAAACTAAAGTCTAAAATATTGTCAATAGGCCCTTTATAGAAAACGTTTGTTGACCCCTGGGTTAAAACCACAAAGGTTTATTTCTCACCCATGCTCCATGTTAACTGAGCATCATCTGGGAACAGGATCTAGTTGATGCAGCCAATTCTGTCTACAATGATACTGGTACCTGTGGCCAGGGAAAAAGAGCAAGTTCTAGGATCTTTCACCAGCGATCAAATGATTTGGCTCTAAGGTAACACATTACTTTTCCTCATAACTTTTGGGGCAGAACTACTCACAAAACCTCACTCACAATCCTACCATTCATTTTTAAATGTCCCTGAAAATGGAGGAGAACTGGGATATTTGCCAAATAGCACTAATGGCTACTACAATTAAACAGAGAATCAGTAAGTCTGGGTGTTTATTTTCAACATGCATAACCCCACTGAAATAGTACCCTACTGGGTAGAAGTTCTAATCATAAAAATTCCAAAAGTTGCCTCTAACTTTTCCCTTTAGCACCCATTTCACTTGTCAGAGCAGCCCAGAACACTGCTTTCATGATGGATCTAGTCTGTAAATCTGACTACTCATCAATTTCACATTCAATATCCTTTAATAGGGTCCTCCCATCCTCAGTGACCCAGACTGTACCAACTCATCTCTCTCTAATGTGGGTTCAAAGTCAGGCTCTAAGTAGACAGAACACAGCCTATAATTACCCAAGCATATCCTGCTGTTTCTGGATTCCACGTTCTTGCTCTGTGGCTTCCATGTTGGAATTCCTCCACTATTGCTCTCACCCTCTGAGACTCAGTGCAGTCACTAACTTATCTACAGAAATTTCTGAGACCACCAGGCAAAGGGAATTGTACTGCTCTTGAACCAGGCCCAAACGAATAAACTCTCCAATTGCTGCTACTGGACCAAAGTTCCAAGTCACAGTACTTAAATGACCACTAACTTACATAGCTCTCACCAGCCTCCAGGCAGGTCTCAAAACACTATTCTATTCACTCTTTGAGTCCTCATAATAACCTCTAGGCAGTACTAATATTTTCTTTATTTCACAGGAAAGAACACTGAGGCAAATGGAGATTAATTATTTTGCATAAGCTCCCACAGGTGGTAAGCAGCAGAGCTTGGAATTTGACCCCAGACTCGCAAGCAGGCCTGGAGGTATACTCTTAAAACTATGCTATGCAATGGTGAGAGCACACAGGTCTGTCCCCTTGGGGAGTACAAGGTTTTTAAAAGAAGAAAAAGAAAAACAGCATCTCATTCCTTTTTTGTACCCCCAAGAAAGCCTGAAACCTAAGCATCTGGGCAATAGTAGCTGTATAGTAATTGGAATTGAAATAAATAAGACCCTTATTATGGTCTGAATATGACATGTTGCCCCCAAAGCTCTTGTGTTAATGCAGAAATGTTCAGAAGTAAAATGACTGGATTATGACAGCAGTAACCTAATCAGCCCATCCTAGTTTAATGGGTGATAATTGTAAGATGAAGCATGGCTAGAAGAGATGGGTGAACCCTCGAAGGCTTGTTCTTTCCCGTGACCCACCCTACACTACTTTCTGACCCCTCCATGAGCTGAGCAGCTTTCCTCAACTGGGTCCTTTGGCCATGATGCTCTGCCTCACCATAGGCCCAGAGCAACGGACTGGACCAGCCATGGACTGAACCTCTGAACTTGTGAGCCCAAATAAACTTCTGTTCTAAGTTGTTCTTATTGGGTATTTTGGTCACACCAATGCAAAGCTGACCAACACAACCCTGGGTCCCCCAAATCAAACCCTGGGTCCTCTTTCTGCTAAACAAAGTCCTCCAGACTAATGGCCTTAAGGAAATAGACAGCTAACTGCCATATGTTTCATTGTCCTGGTCCCAGCCCTTCCTCCAGGGCTGATGGCCAACTTGAAAAGACAGCAGGGACCCAAATTAAAGACCATTAGAAAAGAAGCTACTCACTCAGAACATTTAGAGAATCCTGAATATTTGGGAAAGTGAGAATGTTTCTTCTCTCTGCAGGAAACAGAACACAGCTTTCCTTAAAGTTTTTTCTCCCTCGCATAATTATGCTTTAAATTGTTAATAGCTATAATTATGGAAGATGGCATTGTTGTGCTTGTAATTTTTCCTATTCCCCTTGGTATTTATTGATGATAAATGGCTTTATTAAAAAATAATGATAATTACCTTGTTTGGTTATATATCAATATAGTTTCAGTTTTTCTTTATTACCACTTATAGAATTTTATAGATTACCAACATTTAGTTCTTTTATTGGTTTATATTCTCTTGATAAAACTGGGAGTAGAATTAACAATTTCATCCCTTCTTTTCCTGACCCTCCAACCCCATCCCAAATCTGTCAAGAAAACAATCTAGAACAATCTTTTCATGTAGGAGGTTATGAGTTTTACTACTACATAAATTCAAACAATTAGCAGCAGACCTCAAACTTATCCCCTAAGGGCCAGAGTTATCACCAAAATGTGAAAAGTGAGGGGCCCTGAGCCCCCACTATGTCTCACAGAGTCAGCACTCCTAGTTCAAAATGAACCCCTTCTGTTGGAACCAAGGCTTGAAGGCTGCTAAATTAACTATAAGAGGATCATATAGGCAAACAGCTCTTGGGTAGCTCCATGTCCAGAGAAACTCCTCTGGGATCTATTTTGAGTCCTCCGTGGAGTTTTTCAACCTGTGAAATGCTAAGACTACACATCTCTTTGTTTAGGGTCCCCCACTGGGAATGGCCCAGTTCACATTTTCAGCAAAACACAAACGCAGTCAAATCAATGATCCAAATGTAGGTTGCCCATGATTCTTTGTAAACAGTGCATTTGGCAGCATTCTTTATAAGAAGGTGAAGTCTGAACCTTCAGCACTGAGAAGGGGAACAGTACACACCCATGTGGTACTTTTAAAGTTAGATGGTTTGGAGGGAGAGGAACACAAGGAAAAGAACGTCACATTGGAAGTTAGACCAAACCAGTCCAACCTAGGGCCATGTTCTTTGAATCCCCTCTCCTTTCTGAAAAAAAAAAAAAAAAAAAAAAAGATTACCAGCAGCCCAGGATTATTGCAAGGATAGCCTTGCACATACTTATTGTTTAATAGGTATAAGCATATTTTCTTTTCTTCCAGGCCAGTGTTTTCAAATTGGAGGTGACTCTGCCACCTCCTCCCAGAAATTTAGTGATATCTAGAGACTTTTGTTGTTGTTGTGATCACAAACTGGGGAGGGCCAGTCTACTGGCACCCACTGGGTAGAGTTCAAGGATGCTGCTGAATATCCTACAATGTACAGGATGACACCACAACAACTACGTGGGCCAAAATGTCAACAGTGCAAACACTGAGAAATGTTATTCTAGACTAGTGTGAAATAATCTTTTCATTATGGTTGCTTCTTCTTCATAGTTTCTGTCTCTTATAATGAAAGAAGCAAAGATTTACTGAGAATCTACCATGCGTATAACTCTGGGGTAGGCACGTAGTTAACACCCTCATGCATTTGCTTGCCTACCATCATTTTCCCAAAGTAATTTCCACCCTCAAATATTGTCCACCCCTATGACTATCAAACCATGGCTTTTCCTTTCTTCTTGATGCTATTCTCAGAGGCCATGAAGTCAGACATGCTGTGTGTCAGAGCAAAGACCTGTATTAATCAACAATTCCAAATATAGCAACAGCAGTTTGAAAATCAAAGAATGGGCCTTGGGGACATCAATATTTGCATGTTCATAATAAATACTTAACTACACATCTGTGCAATGTTCAATATAGTTGGGGAGAAAAAGAACATTTATGTTGATTTTTGTCAAGTTCTACAACCAAAGCATCTGATGTACTAAAGAAATGTAACTGAAGAGTCATAAAGTTTATTTTAAATACATTTGTAATGTGCACTTAAGAAATGGAGACATGTTTGATTTACTCTGGGGTTTTTCTAACCATCAATTAACTTATACACCTGCCCCTGGGGTGGCAGTGGTAGTAGTAGTAGTATTGTTGTTGTCGTTGTTATTATTTTTTCAGTCTATGAATTAGATATCCATTGCTTTCCTATCTGATGTCTACAACTCAGTGACCCTATATTTAATGTTCAAGGCCCACCTTTGTGTTTCATTCTTCTTTATATAGAGACATATGTATATATATGTGAATGTATATATTTGTGTATATGTGTGTGTATACACAGAGACACCCCTTCTCCATGAGCAGAAGCCCCTGCTTATCATTTATCGTGGGCTCTTCTGTAAGTGCTTGGAAGTCACAGTCTCATCTTGTTATCATAGAGCCCCTACAGAAACAGATGATATCCCCTTCCCCGTTGTACAGGGGTCAAGTATGGAGACAGGTTAAGTAACGTGGCCAAAGTCACACCACTACAAGGTGTCAGAATGAGTGTTCATACCCTGTGTGTCTGGTTCCAAAATCTATGCTCATTGTCACCACTATTCTAGAAGGAAAAAATCCAAGACACCTGGTGAGCATTCTTTGTAGAGAGCTAAGCTATGAGTATACCCTTTGATCCAGAAAATCTACCTTGAAGAAGGAATCATCCACAAACACTATTTCATGTGCAAAAACATGTAAAACTGAGCCGCTGCACAATTTGAAATGGAGTCAAGAAGCATACACCTAAACAGGGCAAGGAGAGCTTTTCTATGGAGTACAAAGTGGGGAGAATGTGACAAAGAGTACTTTGCTTAGACCTTATCCACTCATCCCTCTTCCTTGGTAACAGAACCCTGATTTTACTCTGGGTGGCACTGCACCCAGATGGAAGGTTACATTCCCTGTGTTGCAGCCAGGGAGAGGTATGTGCTACAAAGAGCATGTACTTTTTCATTTCTGCTTCTTCCTCCTTCCTGCTTGGGATGTGGATAATATGAATGGAATGCCATGGTTACATCAGATCATGAAAACAACTTAGAAATTGAAGGCCACAGCTAAGAATGGCAGTATAGAAAGACATAAGGCACAGAAGCCAGAAGAAGCTTTGTATCCATTGACTTCATGAAGCTAACTAAGAACATTGGCCAGCTGCCTGCTGCCTCTGGGGAACTCCACTCTTTTTTTTTTTTTTAAGAAACTCAATTTTCATTTTAAGTCACTATTATTTTGGTTTTCTATCATATGCTACCTAATATAGAGACTTTCAAACCTGGCTATCACATCTCTATTACTCATAACTTTTATAATGAAATTTTTTATTATAATCTTATTTGCAAATAAAAGTAAATTTAAAAAAAATCTTTTAAAGGGTCAAGTATGTTTCCAGGTTGCCTTTTCTGACCACAGTATGCACACATGGTGAGGGGGAGCAAGGGTGGGGAGACCCAGGGAAATCACAGGCCTGGCACACAAATCAATAATGTGGGCACATCCTGAAAACGAAAGGGACAGATGGAATCCAACCAAGTCCACCAATTGCCAAAAAGATTTTTGGCCAAGTAAGATTGAAAGGCCTCCTAAGGTAAGCCTCAGGTGAAATATCCTGCAGGTAATGGGGGAAAGCACAGGATGTACTTCCAGGCTGGTGAACCTCACTCAGAAAAATGCCCAGGAAGCATGAAAATAGGGAGTAAAGGTAGCAAGACACCATCTCCAGCTCCAACATCAAGGGATCCCCCATTAAGGTGTCCGAATTAAGGGGACCCCAGAGATAGTAACAAAGAAGCATAATATTGAGCCACTAGGCATGGGGTTGTACCAGAAAATATAGAACCTACTCAAGCCTCCCAATCCCAATGTCCTATGAGAGAGGGCTGCCAATAGTAACCTGGTGGTTAAGGAAGACCTCAGGGGACAGCAGAGATAATCTAATGGGGTCTTCATGATCACATTCCCTCAGGTGGTCACAAAGATTACAGTGACAGCGACAGACTGAAAAGTCAATCATTGTGTGATTCTTCTGCCTTGTCTTACACAAAATAACTGCCGAATCCATTTAGGATTCATTTTTTTAAGACCATGTCAAGTCACTAGGCTTTTAGTACATCCTGTGTAGTCAAGGGGTGGGTGGGTATTTTGGAAGAGATAAGGAGGATAGATCCCTGTTCCAAAGATGCCATAACCTACATGGAAAATGAGTTGCACATCGTTCAAAACATATAAAGAACCTCCATCTATGTCCATATGCACATTCAACCTTGATGGTTATGACTTCAGAGAAAAGGCAAAGTAGAGAGGAAAACCTGCACAGAGTTCAGGGGCAGGAAGATATGGGTCCCCTGCTGAGTTTTGACAGACAGATAACATTTGAGCCAGAAAAAAAAATTAGGAAGAATGTATTTCAGCAAATAATTAGTGATAAATGAACATATTCTCAATGAACAGTAAAAGTAAAAAAAGAGAAGTAAACTGGGAGAAGGAAAGGATAATCCTTAGCAATCATGGATTATCATGTTGGGAAGGAAAGTAGACATTGCTCATCTGTTCATTCATAAATTCATCAATAAATAGTAGATGGATACTGATCAGGTTCTAGGACCTCAACTAACAAACTATTGACTCCTGAACAATAGGGGAGCACCTGGAAGAAACTATTAGACAACCCCTGCTCATTGGAACTGAATGAAAATCCATGTTTCTCAAACTGCCTGATATGGGGAAATGCTTAGATTTTTCTAGGCTTTATCTCTGTATATAACTGGGGTGGGGGGAGTAATAACTAACTTAGAAGTAATGAGACCATCCTTTGGGATAAGACATTTTTCCTGTAGCATTTCCCACACAGTGAAGTTGAGCTCACTTTGGCCTCCTGAGTATTCCAACTCTCACCACATCAATGGTGCCTTGAAAACAGTGTATGACCAATAAATATTTGTTTGTGGATCTTGCTTACTGTGTGCAAAGACCCATGCAATGGTAGGCTAGGATTGTTCAGTTGTCCAAGGTGCCAGGCAACAACTTAAGCCTAAACCCATGGCATGAGTCCTCTTAGAGGCAGTGGCATATTTTTTACAATGCTTGATGAAATTGAGGGCAGGGGTCAGAGATGCTTACAGAAAGAACCATGTAATAGGCATTGCTATTTAAAACATAAGTGACTCTGGCTTTAAGTAAATGTTTCATATCCAATAAAGAAGGCTAAGTATCTATCATTCTGATAGATTGCTATAAATGAAACATTAGAGAGGCTCTTAAACACCTTGTTTTAGATCTTCATTACCTGAAATTAATCTTGAGCAGAATATCCCACCCAAAATGGCTGAACTCCATTAAGTAGAGCCAGTGAGATAACATAGGCTAAGCTTGTCTAATAACAGCAGAATCAGGAAGAAATCCAATGGGACAATATCACTTCTGCAGCCCAAAAGCCCTGCAAGCCAGAGCAGTAGAGAATGCTTTCTAGAAATTTCTAAATGTAACTATCAAGCCCCTGGAGATGACACAGGATAGTCTCACAGTCTCTTCCAAAAAGCAACACAGGGGCTATGATTATTGTTTAACTAGCATTACTAATAAGGGGAGACTAGTGAGATCATGACTCACCTGTGCTGCCTCACCTGAGAGCAGCGAGAACTTTGCTGACTCCAGATCCCTTTCAGGACTTCTACAAAATCATCAGTGTTGGTGAAATGTCCTAGGGCAATTTCTATCAATATGCAGAAAGAAACCAAAAGCTCAGGATGACATAAATTCAGAGCATAAAGAAGGAGGAGGCACAAATACAACTAATACACTCAGCTAAAAACACTCAGTGCAAAACAAAACAAAACAAAAAGTTCAGTGCAAATTTTCATGTTGAGGTTCGGATATGAGGTGTCCCCCAAAATCTCATGTGTGAGACAATGCAAGAGTGTTCAGAGGTGAAGTGGTTAGATTACGGAATTGTAACCAAATCCGTGAATCAATCTACTGATATGGATTGTAAACTGTAGGCAGTTAGGGCATGGCTAGAGAAGATAGGTCACTGGACTTGCCTTTGGGGTATATATTTTGTCCCTGGTGAGCAGAGGTCCCTCTCTGCTTCCTATTACAATGTCCTGAGCTACTTTCCTTCTCCATGCCCTTCTACCATCATCTTCTTCTGCCTCACCTTTGACCCAGAGCTATGGAGTTGGCTGTCCCTGTACTGAACCTCTGAAACCATGAGCCATGAGCCAAATAAACTTTTCCTCCTCAAAATTGTTCTTATCAGGTATTTTGGTCACAGCAATGAAAAAGCTGACTAAAACATTTCAAGAATGATGATAACTCAAACACCCAAGAAACAGAGGTACTCGCCCCACAATATTGATTTACACAAGTGCATGTCACATGTGTGTCCAGAGACTTCTGCACAACAGCGCCATGTGCCCATAAACAGAGATCCATGTGGACTTTATCATTCAGGAGGCACTTGGAGAACGTAGCTAAGCAGTATTCCTTCAACATTTGCCTTTAAGCCCAGCAAGAAAAAACTATTTGCCAGACAATACCATGAAACCTACTTTTCAATGGGTTATTTAATAAAGAAAAAAAATTAATAAAGTAATAAAAATATAAGGCTCTTCTGTATCAGCTTTGTCTCCAAGACCATCTCACTCCTCTAGCAATCAGAGGGTGGAGCTGGGAAGCAACAACAGTAACTGTCTAGCTACAGTATGGAAGTCTTAGAAACCCTGGCTCAGAATTCCTTCAGCAGGAAAGTTTCTCCAAAAATGAAAACAACATTTCACTCTAGTATACCATCATCATGCACTACTGTATCTAAACATGCTTCTTCCTTTGACACATCTGGCCCACTTGAATTTCAGCATTATTTACCTTTCCTAATCCACCAATCAATTATTCCTAGTAATCATAGTTAACATGTATACACAAGGTACTCTTTTTACTTGCTTTGGTTTTTCTATATCAACTCCATCATCCTCACTACACTTTAAGAAAAGTACTAACGCTACCCCCTCTAAAGAAGTGAGGAAAAGGAGGCTCAGGAAGGCAATTAACTATGCTGCCTGCAGTCACACAGCAATTAAGTGGAAGTCTTGTGATCTGTACTTAGCAATTTGGCTCCATCAATCCTGCTTTTCATCCCAACACTGTCCTGTACAGGCTTTGTGTGTTTATTCCCCAGGTGAATAAGATGAACCCGCTCGTACAATCGAGAGAGTAACATTAAGGAAAACTGAGTGTTCTTGGACACATTTGTCCCCAGTTCCTTCCATCTCATTCCTTATTCCTAGTATTTAGCAATTAGATATTTCTTCTGCCCTCTCAAAATATGCTTTTGATATAAAAATGGCCACAAGATATCCCAGCATGCACTGGCATGACATGAAATGGGCAATTTGTTTACTTTGACCACGTGGCATGTTCTTGATATTAACATCTTAGCTGGTGTTCTGGGTATTAGGCATTTTGCTTGACTAAAAGAAAGCGAAGAAATTAACACTTGCTGGCCACATGTCGGGTGATGTGCTCCAAGCTTTCGACTTCATCCTTCTCTTTAATTATAGAAACAGATCCACCAAAGGTAATTTGTGGGATCTAATTTTTAGAGAAAAGAAACAAACTCAAAAAGGTCCATATTTATATCCTGGTCAGGGAGGATCACTTACAAGTGATGGCATGTAGATTTACACCAAAACCTGACCTGAAGCTGAGGCTGTTGCTACAGCAGCTCAGCGTGCTGGGTAGCAGATACCATACCCTTTAAAACCAGAAACTATTTTTACGTTTGTTTTGTTGTTGTTTTTTTCCTCCCTCTGAGCAATGAGTCTTTACAGATTTACTGGTTGTTAAATGCTACTGACTCTAGCTAATTCCCAAATTAACTAAATTCCTTTCGGAGCTTGTAAAATGTGCTACACACTCAACCTCTGAATTTAGCGTGCAAGATGATGACCACAGCAGCAAGAATGGAGCAACTTTCTTGTTAGAACAATGCACGCCCAAAAGCCTCCCTTTAATTTCTACCTTCTTTTACGAGGACTGTGTGAGCGAGGACACACCTAGGATACCGCATATTAATTTCAACACAGCTAATACCCAAAATGTCCCACCAATTTACTCTTCACTGACAATGTTAAAAGAAAATGATTTATGCAGATCAATCATCTCGCTCATCAAGTCCTACCCTGACAGCCAGCCTTCATCATTGCTATTTAAAAGGCACTGCTGACAGAAAAGACCGACTCTTTGATTAAGGGCCCTGTCTGGCTAACCTTTTATTTGAAGAATGATTGCCGCTGAGTGACAAATACTTTTCCATTCATTTCAAGGCAAAGATATTGACATTCAAATTCTTGATGGCTACACTGAGCAGATGCCACTGTTGGCAAGAGGCATGAGAGCAACAGCAGGTACGCCATGGCTCTGGGGCAAGGGGAGAAAGAATAAAATGAAAAGCACGCACGCAGCACTGGCTAAAGATCCTCAACAAGTGAGCACCGTGGTCTCAGCCAGATCCTCCTTCCTCGCAGTTATTAAAGGAGAGCTGTTTGTAGTTTCGCCCCAGCCCTCTTCTTAAAAGTGCCCTTGCCTTACCTTGACCCTACTGGGAACTGTAAAGGCCCTGTGGACTACAAGAAAAAGAGCCCAAGAGCATGAGTTCTCAACCCTAGGGACTCTTCTCCATCCTGAACTGTACATCCCAGCAGACCTCAGGCAGAAAGGAATGGCCAGGACCTTGGGTGACTAAATACAAATAGAAGGAGCTCCTGAAGACTCATCCTTTAAAAAAAAAAAAAAAAAAAAAACCCCAAGAAGACTTTATCCCCATCTTCTAAATAGAAAAAAAAAAGAAACAAAAAACAATGAGGCAGAGATTGATAGAAACAGAGCGAAAAGAAAAACTGAGCTTTTTTTTTTTTTAAAGGCAATTTTTCTAATCCATTTCAGGTTCATTTAGATCTTGATCAGCATCATATATATAATGTACACATACCTTCACAATGTGATTATGTTGCTTGTTTAAATGCAAAATATTACCTTAAAGGGAAGTAGGGAAATTATGGATTAAGGAAGGCTATTTGTGACAAGAGCCATCACAAAGCCTCAAGATTAATCATTTCCAGGAACAAAGTGAAAATGCCCCAGCGGGTCATCAACCATTCCTTTCAAATCCTGCAGAGGTGCAATGTGCTAGTCTTACAAGCATGCTTCACAAGAGAGAGGATATCCAAGAAAAACAGCAGTTCCAAGCCTCCAACAAAGTCCCCACAGTGAAATAGGCAGGGACAGTGGAGGTTCCACCAGAACCTTCTCTCCTGTCATTCCAGGGCCCCACAGGAGTGACCTAGGCAGCAGAGTAGAGGAAACCTATAGGACTTCAGAAGGACAGAAAACCCACATTTGGCCAGGTGTGGTGGCACACACCTATAATCCCAGAGGCTTGGGAGGCTGAGGCAGGAGGACTGTGAGTTCAAAGCCAGTTTCAGCAACTTATGGAGGCCCTAAGCAACTCAATGAGACCCTGTCTCTAAATAAAATACCAAAAAGGGCTGGGGATGTGGCTCAGTGTTTAGATGTCACTGAGTTCAATCCCCAGTTCCGAAAAAAAAAAGAAAGAAAGAAAACAAAACCTGTATTTGAATACAATCTCTGCTACATATTAACTAAGATCTGTAGACATTACCTCCCAATTCCCTATTATCCCACCTGCAAAATGGGATGAGTCTGTCTACTTTGTAGGGTTGTCTGTAGATATTAAAAAATACAAAGCAACTTTCCCTTATCTAAATCCTCCTCCCCTACTTTTCTTAGCTCATCTCTACTCACTGGTTTATATAAAAATAATCCATGAGGGGTATGAGAAAAATGATGTACAATTACTGTCCTACTTCCTCACTGTGCTACAATGGGAACAAATGAGATAATGTTGACATTAAAGCACTTTATACATTTTAAATCGATATAAAAAGGTTCACTGTGGTTACTATTGTGCTCCACAAACAGGATACTCCAATCCATTTTGATCTTTTCCCTTATTTGTTTCTCCCATCTATATTTCACATGGTGAACACTAAATCAATAACCAATTAATCAATAATCATAAAATCATCTACATTTCTTAGAACTCTTAGTTGCTTCTGCAACTGACATTTTTCCCATAAGAAAAATTTATCAGAGGTTATTGTGAAGCAGGCATCGGGACAAGGAAGAAAGAGAAAC
The DNA here is from genome assembly GCF_047511675.1 of Marmota flaviventris. NCBI lineage: Eukaryota > Metazoa > Chordata > Mammalia > Rodentia > Sciuridae > Marmota > Marmota flaviventris. The sequence continues at coordinate 48,420,443 of NC_092501.1, forward strand.
GCAACATCAGTCCAGTTAAGCAAAGAGACAAAGAGGTGGTTTCCATATTGTATTACATAGTACACAGGACAATGACAGGCCAACAAGGAAGGGCATGACCACCTGGGGAGGTCGGGGAAGATTTACTGCAATGGTGTTAGAGCAAGTCCTCGCCCAGAGTCAAAGGAAGAGGTGGCACTGCAGGGAAGGAGAGGAGGCCTGAGAGATCCATGCTCCTGGAGAGACAAGGGAAGTTCAAGTCAGACTATTGATTCAATACACGGTCCTCTAGGCAGTGGGGAGCATGAACTTGAAGCTGCTGTCATACAGCTCCTGGTTCAGAAACGTCACTGTCATGAAAGGTTGGACACATCCAGGGTGTCTACTCTGTGCTAGAAATTGGAGTCACAGAGATGAAAAAGTCTTTCTGTCAAGAGACCTCTGGGCCGTGAGAAAAGATGCTCCCTGGCTCTTGGCAGTACGTGAGCAGTTTCTCCACAGGGATGAGGCTCAACCCACCCGCACTGGTACCTAAGGCATCGTGCCAGGTCTGGGACCTGCACTTCACACTTGATGTGATAGTGAAGGTTCCTGCTCAGCAGCTTAGCCCTACTGTTTGGTTTCTATAGACTCTAGTGCCAGCTACAGATGGCCCACTTGCGCGTTCAGAGCTATGCCCTCCAGCTCTCTGCCTTCCCTTGTGGACACAAGCCTGTTGCTGTCTTTCTTTGACTGTCTGTCTGCCTGGTGGCTCCTGAAAGCATCTCTCAAAGTGAGTGAGCCTCTATTCCAAGCCTCTACCCCTTGCTCCCTGTACTGTAGCTGCAGTACAGGTACAGCCACAACAATGCTATGTGTTCACTAAATCCTATGTCATTGTCATTTAAAACAATGTGGGTTTTTGGTCAATACAGACCAAAAAAAAAAAAAGGATTTAAGATATTCCCAAGCCTGGCCCTTAAATATATCTAAGTGCAAATCTTTAAACCAGGTAGTCTGGAACAAGAAGAATTTATTCTCTCACTTTTATGGATACCAGAAATCCAAAGTCCGATGTGAACAAGGCTCAAGAGGGAGAATCCTTCAGCTCCTGGTGGTTCCTGGCATTCCTTGTCAGGAGTGGCAGTATAACTTCAATCTCTACTCTGTCTTCACCTGCCCTTGCATATCTGTGTCAAATCCTTCCTCCCCTTTCTCCAATAAAGACACCAGCTATTAGATTTAGGGCCTACTCTAAATCCAGAATGATTTCATCTCAGATCCTTATGTAATTCTATGTACAAAGACCCTATTTCCAAATAAGTCCACATTTGAGGTTCCAGACAGACAAGAATTTGTCTGGGAGTCACTATTGAATCCAGGATGCCTCTCTTGCCACCTTGGAGGTCTCATGATCCAGATGGAGCAACAAAACATTAAGTCTTCCGCCAGCCAGATCCCCAGGTAACCAGGTGAAATCCAGTTCCCCAATACTGACCCTCCTGGGTGTGTAAGTTGAGCAGGAAATGAAACCTTGTGGTGGGAAGCCACTGAGATTTCAGGGTTAATTTGTTACAACAGCAGAGCCCAGCTGAGCTTGGCTACCTCTCCAAGCATGGTGCCCTAGATCTGCAACTCAGGTGCTGTTTACAGGCCTAGGGCTAACACCAAGTGTTTTCATTTGGCTTGTTTTTTACTCAAAAGCCCTTTTAGGTTGCTCTTGCTGAATGTCCTAGGAATTTCTCCCAGAGCTTTGCTTGGCTTGGATCTGCCTGTTTGGGAGGGTTCTTGTTTTCCCTGGGTAGTATAATTAGGCTTTTGCTGATAACATCACTGTTTTCGGTACTGGTCCCCGAGGAGAATGTGGTAGCCAATGGTAGTTAGCTTTTGCTTTTATTGGGGTGGGAGAGAGGAGGAAAGAGGTCGAACATGAATGTTTTCCTGCTAAATTCATCCAAAAGTGAACCAAGAAAAACAGTAGCCAGGGTCCCTTTCTTACACAAGTGGAAAGGTTTTTAGTTATGCTGCCTTTGGTTAAAATTTCCAGTTCTGCAAACTTCTTAGCTATGATACTTTGAAATGTTACATATTATCACAGAGCCCTAGTTCTCCCACCTTTAAAAAACAAGTGGGTTAATGCCACCTTTCCTAGGTGGCTATGATGATTAAATAATAAATCCACTTTTAGCTGTGTGCACTGATCACAGTAGTTCTCATGTAAATATGAACTTCTTTTGTTCCTATAAACAAGCCAATATATTCCCTCTTGGATCTTCTTCAAGGTAAGGTAAGAGTTAAGTTGGTGTGAATCCATGATCTTTAGCACTGGTCTTGACTATCCTTGGTGCAGAAGCATTCTCTGGCTTTTCTCTGGTTCATTCTTTCAGATAGTACTAATCTATTCCTTGGAAACAAAAGCAAAACAGTGGATAGACTAACTAATCTCTTTAACCAAGTGAGATTTGCTCTTGAATATTTCATGAAAGTTCATTCTGATCCTAGAGTTTGACTGAAAGCTCTCTGAAAGTCAGGATTGTGTCTTATCCTGCCTCTATAAGTCCCACAGTCAGCATGATGCCAAAGTGACCAGGTGTCCCCTGCCCCATACTCACTGACCAACCACAGAGAAAGAAGGACTGGGTTGTTCCCATAGTTAAGACAGTATTTGGCCTCCAATAATGGATGTGCCAAATGAATGGGCAAGTACCAGTAAGCAGAGCAAAGAGAAGGTAGCAGAAGTCAAAACACTTCGGTAATCGATCACAAAGAGGGAAGATTCAACTCCACTCTGCAGATTTGCTGGGTCTCTCCAGAAACAGATCAACTTCATAGTCTGTTTACTATACCCTCCCTAGCTGGATCAGCAAAATTTGCTCTTACAGTGGTGTAAATATTTAAATGACATGTTATTTATTGTATAGTATATATTAGATAATGTGTGTATTATAGATAAACATGCAATATAGATCTACAGCACCTGCTTTGTTGCTGGCACTATTATGCTTTACCTATAAATTAGCTAATTTAGTCTTCACAAGTATATAACATAGGTGCATTTTTGTTTTTGTAGTACAGGGGATTGAATCCAAGGCACTTTGCCACTGAGCTACATCCCCAGCCATTCTCATTTTTTATTTTGAAACAGAGTCTAAGTTGCCCAGGCTGACCTTGAACTTTTGATCCTCCTGCCTCATCCCCTCAAGCAGCCAGGATTTTAGGTGTGTGCCACAGCACCCAGCCCACATAGGTGCTACTGTTGTCGTCTTCCTACAAAGATGATACTGCAGTCCAGAGAGGTTAACTTCCTCAGAATCACAGAGCTGGCAATTAGCAATATCAGAATTCAGATCCTGCCAGTCTGGCTCTGGACCCCATGCTCTTAGCCACCAGGCCACACGGCCACTCCAGCAGACAAGGGAGTAGAAAAGTGAGCCTCTCATCAGGAGGCTGTCACACCTAAAAAGACTGTGAAGAGAGAGCCCTTGAACAAAAGAAGCCTGTTGTGAGAGCAGGCACTGAGCCCCTGCTGCAATGGGACAGACCTATATAAGAAAAGAGCTGCAATGACACATCTTAGTGATAACAGGATCAAGATTCAAGCAAGCCTTTAAATGGATGTCTTTGGTCTGAGATAGGATAACCCATGATTAACACCCTGAATCCCTGTAGCATATGGGGGCCCAGAGCACACAAAGAAAATGAAAGGGGCCAAGGAAAGGGTCCAGAAAGCCTTGTTGAGTTTGCCTAGAGCCACATCTTTAATATACAAACTGCTAGGGGCCAGGGACAGCCAGCTTTCCCACCAGCCTTGCAAAACTCTGCCGCCCATACCTTCCTCTTGTTTACCATTACTGAATAAATCATTTCAGTCTCCTCCAGCTTTGGCCCTGCTCCACCATAAACAGAGTAAACCAGGACTCCTCACTCAAGGCTGTCATCAAAAGCAGAGGGCACAGTGTTCTCTCCCAGACTCTGCAGCCCTCACGGGCAATGTCCCCTCCTCCCTCCTTAGGCATATCGGAATGAGCAACATTTGACTGTTGATTCTTTCATCTCTGCGGCTTTGAAAACCTCAAACGTCATATCGGATCTACAACAAAGAGCGGGGACTTCAGGGGTTGACAGCACGGCCGTAATTAAAGACAACCATCAATGAGCTGCCATGTTAAACAATGCCACGTTATAGCTGCTCCAAAACCAACTGTTTACCTTTCAGGCATTTCTATGGAAAGGTTTAAACAGGTGCAGTTTAAATTGTTTTCATAAAAGATATGCAAACAGGAGATTTCTTCTCTCTGAGACAGGGTAAAATGTACAGTACACTATTCTCTCACTAATAATGTCCAGTTGATGTACTCATGAGGAATAATCTTTAGTGGCCATTAAGAATATGGGTTTCATTGGAATTTTTATAAAGATACAATGAAAGATAGAAGGGGAAATAATCCAAAAATATCTCCTTAAGTTGCTTCTGGCCCATGGACCTCAGTTTCCCCCTTTCTAAAATAAGAAGGTTGCATATTAGCATATGTTGACACACAGAACCCTTTTCTCAAATCAAGTCCAACAGATGAAATAGAAAATCTTAAGTTTTGAGAGTCCTTCCTGCTCCATTATGCCCCTTAAAGATTTCTAGAACTCAGAACCACTGACTTTTAAATGAGTTATCTTTGTGAGTTCTTCTAGGATCAAAACTCTTTGATGGCTGTGCATGGTGGTGCACACCTGTAATCCCAGCAACTCAGGAGGCTCATGCAGGAGGATCATGAGTTCGAAGCCAGCCTAAGTAACTTAGTGAGGCTCTAAGCGACTCAGTGAGACTCTGTCTCTAAATAAAATATAAAAAATGGGCTGGGGATGTGGTTCAGTGGTCAAGGACCCCTGGGTTTAAGGTTCAATCCCTGGTACCAAAACAAAACAAAACAAAAAAACTCTATGATGAAGGAAAAGAAGAATCAGCAATTTAAAACACTTAATTCTGTCTGTGGTCCACAATGTTTTGCTTACTGTTCAACATCCAAACAGCACTGAGCAGATGTTTTCTGAGTCCCCGAATAACAAAGCAAGTGCTAAAGAGCTGCTGCTCTGCTTCTCCTTGAGTTTCCTTTAGAGCTAACTACACCAACAGGAAGGGGAAAGAGGCCAGAGTTAAAGCACATCTCCTAGCTTGCTCACTGAACTCCTTCCTGGGTGTTCACAGCCCACGCATCATCCTGGCACCCAGCAGGTCCAATGTGAGCAGAAATAATGTGCTCACTGTACAACAGAATCCCACGCCAGTTCCCCTGAGGTCTGCATTTGTTCTAAATCCACCCATATGCTGGAGACCTCCGGAGATTTTTGGAGTTCTTGGAAAATAAGTCCATTCAAAAACATCCAGGAGCATTGCTGCCTCGGATGATGCCATAAGACAAGGTGGAGAGAAGGAGCGACGAAGAAACCCCTGGGGAGCAATGTGAACTTCCTCTGTGGGGTTCAGGTATTAAAGCTGCAAACAGGATATCGACCCCTGGCAGAATTTCTCAAAACCTGAAGCTATGACATTGGTAGAATAAGTGACGGGAGTCAGGAGTCATCACTTGTTTCTTTGTGTTTGTCTGGGACACACCAGAGGAAACATGAAGGCTGAATCTGACCACTTTCTATAAAAATTATATGAAGACTCCTTTATGGCCACATCCAATCCTCTTGATAGTCCTTTCCCAGTGGGGCTCCACGAAATCTCCAAAGATGAAGACCAAACCACCAGGAACCTCACTTCTATGAAGGAAGGAGGAAAGAGCCAAATAAAGGTAGATGAAACAGAAACCCTTCCTGACTCAGGCTGGGCCAGAGGATCCTCCCCTCCCTCCCTCACGGACATCGCGGAGCTTCCTGCCAGGCTGGAGAGCAGCATTTGGAAAACAATGACCCTTTATGGAGAGTTTTCATACCAGTTCTAAAAATCAAAGAGCCAATAGTGATCGAGCTAGAGAAAGGTTCCCTCCAGGACTGGGGAACCGTCTTTGGGCAGTTTGTATTTAGTGGAAATATGTTCTTCTTTAAGTTGTCAGTTGTCTTTTGCTGTTTTCAGATAGAAACCAGACATAAATAAAGCAAAAAAAAAAAAAAGTGTTTGAGATAGGCTACTGATTACTGGTTTACTTTTTAAGCTGAGAAACAACACTGTCTTCCAAGGATGGTTACATTATGGTAATATCCTTTCTCATAAATTTACTCTTATCCTTCTGCTCGTCTATAAAACAGCCTGCTCCTCATCTAGACTTGGCCCGCATACAGAACTTTTAACTTAAAATATCTAACAATATGTCATATCCACCAGATACAAGACAGCTATTCCTAAGATACATAATATTATTAATTGTTTTTGAATATAATTGAACTGTTATGAATCCAAAAAGTATAAAAATGACATTGAGTCATCAACAGTTCTTGAAACATTATATACACAAAAGAAGAAATACTAACAAGTCCAACACTACTCATAATTTCAAAATTATACCCTTTGAAGCCAAAATGACATTAAGAGAAACAGAAAGGATGGAAGAACTTAAAAATAAAAATTGTAACGCTTGAAAATATTAAACTTGCCTTCTGATAAAAATTAAGTGTGAGGTAAATTATTTTTTATGTTTGCAGAACTGTCAAATAATGTGCTGCCTCCTTAACGATTTAAGGAGACAGGGCTGGAGCATGTGGAGAGATCTGGAAGGTACACACAATGCCAAAGGAATGAGACTGACTTCAACTTATTCAGATTCTCTTAGCTGAGCACCTCTCCTCTGAACTCTTACTTTGGTAAGCATCATGGAGGCTAGGAAAAGAAAAAGACTAAGCCTCCAAAGAGCTTATGTGCCCACCGAGGAGAGGAGAGACATTGAAATTTTTTAAAATAGTTAAACAAAACTATCTTTTATTAAATGCCCAAATAAAAGTACTGGTAGGTACTGTGGGGGCCGGGGGTTAGTGCAGGAAGAAGACATCAACATGGGTCAGCATAGCTGAGGAGGCTCCATGTAAAAGTTCCAACTTCAGCTTCTTAAAGACCCAGTCTCAATTTGGAAGGTCTGAAGGAAGCCAGAGGGTGTTTACAACAGGGAGGCTTCTCAAACAGCAGCTTAAAGGTTGAAACAAGTATAACATGGGGGAAGGACGGCTGATGTCTCGAGTGGCCCAGCCAAAGGCCTGCGGGCCTCCCTCATTCCAAGGACATGGAAAACATCCATCTTGTTCCTTCTCCCCCATGGTTTCTCGGGGCCAGCTTCATTAAGGGTCCCTCAGGACTCAGAACTCTGAGGTTCCCAGTGTCCTCCTCTCACCAGGCTTGCTCCACTAGACCCAAACAGGACTCTACTAGGTTTATCAGCAGAAGTGACAAATTTCCTTGCCCCTGCTCCAAGGACAGTGCTTGCTTTCAGAACCCATCAAACTAGTTAGAACTGAAAGTTCTCCTTCACATTCCTACACAGCACCTCTGCACTACCCTAACACCAGTGATTCTCAAGCAGGGGCCACTCTGACCCGACTTTGAGGCCAGGGATGCTGCCACACATCCTTCCATACATGGCAATGCCCCCCACCACAAAGAATGTTCTGACCTAACATGTCCATAGTGATGAGGTTGAGATGGAATGAATATAAACATTGGTGATATTTTTCTGAACAAATTTATTTTAACAAGATGGAGAACTTGACGTTTTCTTTCCATTAACTTCACCGGGACCTATCCACTTGCAACTTACCCCAAATTCCAAAGTGCTCCCCAGAGCAAAATTGCCTAATCCGGGCAACCCTGACTATTTTCTCCACCCTGCAGCAACAACAACAAAAACAAACATCCCACCATGAGAGAGCTACACAGTGGGCAGAGCCTCAATGCCTGGGAAATGGACTGACTCTCCATCCCTACAAATGAAACACTCGCACCTCAACCCAAAAGCCAGCACTTTTTTTTTTTTTAAATCTTTTGTGTCCTTCCAAATCTAGACACACTTTAAAGCACTTACATTTTAATAGGGAGGAACTTCATTATCCAAATATTTTCCCTTTGAGTACTTTCAGTTGGGGATTTGCATAGGGAACAATGGCCATTGTACTCTAAAATATTCACAAGTTTTAATAAAAAACTAGTTCCCAGTCAAACATCCCTTCCAGTGGCATCCATCCCTGACACTTGTATCAACAGTTTAAGCCTAGACTGTGATCAAATATTATATAAGTCCAGAGCACAACTCAACTGCAAAGAAACTGAAACTTCTGCAAAATATGTGGGGCTTCATCAGCTCAGTTGAAAATGACAGAAAAACACTCAAATTATATGCATAGTCATAGATCCTGCATTCTGAGACAAGTGAACAAACAAAATTCAAGGGGATAACAAAATTTTATGAGACATTTAAGTGTTGAAAGATTTAAAAAGACTCTTTAAAAAAATTGATAAAGTCCTACTTTGGGAAAAAAAACAACTTTTATGATTACAAAATAAAAGCAAACAGGAAGTAACAGATATACTGTGCCAGCATGTAATTCTATGAGAGAATTTACAGAGAAAATTAATATTTGAATTTTTTGATTCTGATTAAATTATACTAGCAATTATACAATCATATGTATATAAATTTTGCACATACACACACACACACACACATACTTTTTAAATTTTCTTTTTAGTTGTAGTTGGACACAATACCTTTATTTATTTATTTTCATGTGGTGCTGAGGATTGAACCCAGCGCCTCGCACGTGCTAGGCCAGCACTCTACCACTGAGCCACAACCCCAGCCCGTACATACATACTTTTTTTAAAACTTCAGTCTTCAAGATTAAATGACCAACTTTTTCCCCAACATTTACTCTTACAGGCTGCTTTCCAATTCAGTTGATTCACTTAGGTGGTCCTTTACCTGCACTAATGATTTTGATACCACAGACCACCCCCTGAAAATCCTGACCTCTTGAGATGAAAGTAGAGCTACTAAATAGGCAGAATGTCTTTCCCAGTGTCACCTCAGTGCCTAAGCTGACAATATGAGTTCTTCATTACCTTTGTTCATTAGAGACCCCACTTCCATCTGACAACCACAACTAACTCCCAAAAAGTGGGGACTACAAGATATAAAGAAAGCTGAGCATACCAACAAAGGCCCCCCAGATTCCGTCACTCTCAGAACAAAGTCCCAACCCCTCACCTGCGCTCACCAGGCCCTGACCGCCCTGACTCCTGCGGCCTCTTCACCCTCATCTGCCATCTCTCTTCATCAGTCTGTAACCAGCCACTCCATGTCCACCCTGGTCCTGGAACCTGCCAAGACTTTTCATATGCCACGGCTTTTGCCTGATAGTCCTCTGTCTGCAATGCGCTTCCCAAGGACTTTCCATCCTGATCCACAAGTCTCTGCAAATCCCCTCCCAAGATGACCTTTCTTACCAGCCTATTTCAAGCACCCCCAGAGGTACTCCAATGTGTAGAAAAAGTTTTTATTAAAGGGATAAACAAAAGAATGAATTACTCTGCTGTCAGACAGGGGAGGGAGGGAGGGAGGACTGATAGATGAGTTCATGGATGGACAGCTGGACAGACAGAAGGCAGGAGAGAGCTAGCCCTGGCAGGAGTTAGCCAATATCTGCTGTCAATAGCCATTATCCCCTATGGCCATTTTCCAAGCAATTGTTTCTCTCCCTTGGATCATTTGAGACCGAATCAGTGAATCCAGAGCTAGGCAGGGAAGAGCCAGATTAAGGTCACTGCACTAACCCCCAGGGACAGCTCCCCATCATCCATTTTCTCATGCTTTGTGTCAAGTCTTATTTCCAGCCCCTCCAGTGGCCAGGCGTCTATTACCTCCCCATGGACGCATCCTCACACTCTCCCCATTGTGAAATTTGTCCTGATTTTCCCAGCCTAAATTCCTCTCTGCTTAACTTCACCCCATTACTCACAGCTACCTCCCTCTGGACCACAGCGAACGACAACTCTGCGGAACTCACTTTCTCTTCCTGGCTTCCCACAACTTCCCAGTCCAGGTCCCTATTCCTTGAGGAAATACCATGACATGAGACTCACGCAATAAGAGTTTACACAAATGTTCTGAATTAGAACTTGGTCTTCACCACCAGCCCCACCACACCCACCCTTCTTTCTCATCCATCATTCCCTCACCCCTTCCCACCTCCCCAGCCTCCAGCAGGCCCAATGGGCTCCTATTTTTCTAATATGCAGTTCTTTCAAAAAAGAGTCCTATGTTTAAATGTACACAGACTATTTCTGGAAGGCTACCCAAGAAGCCATTAACGGCAGTGACTTCTGGGGAAGAAAGAGCTACGAGAGAAATGACTAACTTTCTTCTATACCTTTTTGTGCTGTTTGAATGTTTAATGGTAGACCATATTTTTAAGTGGTGGTAGAACACACATTAACGTAAAATTTACCATCATATCCCACTTTTAAGTCGGTATTTTAGTGACAATAAGTACATTTACATTATTGTACAATGATCACCACTTTATATGTAAAACTTTTTCAATGAAAAATATACACGTTAAATTTTTAAAAGCATCGTCTCTGATCAAGTGTAACACAAGACAGAGAGAAACAGGGTGGTATGCCCAAGCAATAGAAAACAAATTTCCATGTTCCTTTGCCATTTTTGTTATGTTAAAAACTTCAAGGGGCTGAGGTTGTGGCTCAGTGGTAGAAGGTTCGCCTAGCATGTGCGAGGCACTGGGTTTGATCCTCAGCACCACATAAAACTAAATAAAAAAAATAAAGGTATTGTGTCCTACTACAACTAAAAAAAAAAAAAAATTAAAAAACCTCAAAACATGGGACAGCACTCAATAAATAAATAAAAAAATTTAAGGGAGAAAAGGAATGAAATATAAATAAATAAATAAATTCAGCTTTACACCCAGTCCTCTCTGGCATCCTTCTAATAATGATGAACCCAAAATAAGTACATGTGTTTGCATTCAAGTATAGAGAAGAGACATCTTAACAAAACAGAATTATGGTGATCACAGCAGTTTGTGAAAAAAATTATTAGCTTTATTACCATGAAAGTAGTTTGAATAGGAGTCTTCCAGCTGTTAAATCTGATCATCAGAACACTGCCAATTTTCTCGGCCACATAGTCTTTTTGTGCAGTGCAGAATGTGTTGCAATTAAGGGATTTTCTCACTTCTTAATAATTCTCATATCTGGAGGGCTTTTTACTTTTATTCATTTATTTATTTATGTTGTAAATAGCAATCCAAGTAATGGTACCATACTGGCTTCTTTGCTATAATTTCATGACTTGTGGAAGTGGTAGCAACAGCCACTTCCTGTGAGGATGGTGATTTCGTGCATGTCTGTGGTAGCTGCACTTTGGGCAGCATCCCCACTTTGGTTAAGCATCCCCTGTCTGACAGCATAAAGGCTGCAACAAACCTCAGATTGTAATTTCTGAAATCAAAACACTCCCTTAAGTCCCACACATTTCATAGGACATGTTCACTTTGCCTGTCCCTGATGGGTTCCAGCTCCTGTTAAGTCTGACTCCTCCTTGAACTCAATGTTCTTTCAACAGTGATAACTCAGTTTTGAAATTGCAGGCTCTGGCTGATTCAAGGAAAGCTAGTTTTCTGAAACAGGGTACATCTGGGGGACTTGTCGTGGTTGGTTATTCAAAAAACCCTAGATCATTTTTTTTTAATTTATTTTTTTTATTGGTTGTTCAAAACATTATAAAGCTATTGACATATCATATTTCATACAATAGATTCAAGTTGGTTATGAACTCCCAATTTTACCCCAAATACAGATTGCAGAATCACATCGGTTACACATCCACATTTTTACATAATGCCCTATTAGTAACTGTTGTATTCTGCTACCTTTCCTATCCTCTACTATCCCCCCCTCCCCTCCCATCTTCTCTCACTACCCCATCCACTGTAATTCATTTCTCTCCTTGTTCATTTTCCCATTCCCCTCACAACCTCTTATATGTAATTTTGTATAACAATGAGGGTCTCCCTCCATTACCATGCAATTTCCCTTTCTCTCCCTTTCCATCCCACCTCATGTCTCTGTTTAATGTTAATCTTTTCTTCCTGCTCTTCCTCCCTGCTCTGTTCTTAGTTGCTCTCATTATATCAAAGAAGACATTTGGTATTTGTTTTTTAGGGATTGGCTAGCTTCACTAAGCATAATCTGCTCTAGTGCCATCCATTTCCCTGCAAATTCTATGATTTTGTCATTTTTTAGTGCTGCGTAATACTCCATGGTGTATAAATGCCACATTTTTTTTTATCCATTCATCTATTGCAGGGCATCTGGGTTGGTTCCACAGTCTAGCAATTGTGAATTGTGCTGCTATGAACATCGATGTAGCAGTATCCTTGTAGTACGCTCTTTTAAGGTCTTCAGGGAATAGTCCAAGAAGGGCAATAGCTGGGTCAAATGGTGGTTCCATTCCCAGCTTTCCCAGGAATCTCCATACTGCTTTCCAGATTGGCCGCACCAGTTTGCAGTCCCACCAGCAATGTACAAGAGTACCCTTTTCCCCACATCCTCGCCAGCACTTGTTGTTGTTTGACTTCATAATGGCTGCCAATCTTACTGGAGTGAGATGGTATCTTAGGGTGGTTTTGATTTGCATTTCTCTGACTGCTAGAGATGATGAGCATTTTTTCATGTACTTGTTGATTGATTGTATGTCCTCCTCTGAGAAGTGTCTGTTCAGGTCTTTGGCCCATTTGTTGATTGGTTTATTTCTTTTCTTATTGTTTAATTTTTTGAGTTCTTTGTATACTCTGGATATTAGGGCTCTATCTGAAGTGTGAGGAGTAAAAATTTGTTCCCATGATGTAGGCTCCCTATTTACCTCTTTTATTGTTTCTCTTGCTGAGAGAAAACTTTTCAGTTTAAGTAAGTCCCATTTTTCAGAATTATCCCACATATTTATTCCAATTCTTTCTCTTTCACACACACAGATTTACACACACAATCACACAGTTGCTTTTTATATTAAAGAACCTTGAAGAGCCACCTAGCTATTGGAGTCAGGTATTATGACGTGACATACAGTCATCTCTTGTAGGTAGAGAAAGACTAATTCAACAGAAGCTGAGACTAAGCACCACATTCAGAGAAAAGGCACAAAGAGAAATACCTACATGTCTAACTCTAGCTGGAGACTCTGCAAATGGCACATGAACTAAAATGGAAAATAACAGCATGGTATAGAAGATAAAATACTAGAGTAGGATCTGGATATTACATCCAAATCCCAACTTCAGTGTTTACCATCTAGATGTCTTTACTTAAGTAAGTTACAACCTGGTATAGTTCCCTTACCCATAAAATGGAATGATTATAATTCATCTCATATACAGGTTTTTATGGGAATAAAATAGACAATGCACAGCAGAGAAATTACAAAGGTTATTTGTACAATAATCTATTCCATTTCTTTCCTATAGAGGTTCCTCCTATAAAGTACACCAATGAGTGAACATGGGCTGCCCGATACTGACGCCAACCCAACTTCTGGGATGGGTGAGACGTGGATACCAGGGCCATCAGGGGCTGTAAGATTCCTATTGCTGCTGTAACAAACAACCAAATACTTGGTGGATTATATCAACAGATATTTATTCTCCCACAGTCTGGAAACAAGAAGTCTTACATATGAATCTCCAAGGCTCTAGAGGAATATCTGATCTTGGCTTCTTCCAGCTCCTCCTGCCTATGGGCACTCCTTGGCTTATAGCCACAGCACTCTAGTCTCTAAGGACAGCATCTTCACACGCACTCTATCTTCATATCACTTTCTCCTGCATGGGGATCAGATCTCTCTCTCTACTTCCTCATAGGGATACATGTGGTTATATTTGGACCTACCTGTATAATCCAGGGTAATTTCCCATCTCAAAATCCTTAGCTTTATCACATATGTGAAGACATCACCATATAAGGTAACATTTGTAGGTTCCAGGGATAAGGACTTGACATCTTATAACAGGGATAAGGGATAGGTAGGGGTACCACAGGCACCAAAGACAGAAAATATAAATAGATCAGGAGAAGACCCTACTCAAATAATTTTTTAAAAATTCCAAGTGCCCCTGGAAGTAGAAATTACATGAAGTTTTTATCTTAATTTATACTGGCGGATGAATGACTTCCTGAATCATTAAATGGACATGAACTGGTTTTGGTGGGGGTAGAGGGTGGAATGGAATGGTGAGACTTCCAGGGTATGTTTGCAAGTAGATAGGAGGCATTAGAAAGCATGCAATCCCTAGAGAGGGCTTGGAAGGAGCACAAATACATTCCTCTCATTTCACATCTGAGCTGAGAACGGTCCCCATATACAGGCCACAAGGGCAATGAGAAGCTCATTCTCTCACTTCTTAACAACTGCTCTCTGAACATACAGTACATACCAAGCACTGCCCAGGCACTGGGGAGAAAACAGCAGGCTAATCAGATGGCAATGTTCCTCTCCTAAGGATGCATCCTAGTGAGGGCTAAGTCAGTTCATGGAGGCAGCAGTTAGAGAGGACCTACTCTGTGTCCAATACTTAGGTGGACAAGACAAAATCAATTCCTACAGCAAACTCACTCAGCAAAAGTCAGCCAGTGATATTTCCAAGACAGTGGCCTATATCCACCCAATCCTCCAAATGACCTGTCCTGCAGTACAGAAGTCTAGAGCACTTGAGACAAGCCACCCCTCTGTGGGATCACTTTTTAGGAGATGGCACACTACCGAGAACCTCCGTCCTCCACCGCCTCCTCACATCACGGATTCGGAAAGCTCCTCCTGTCTATCTGATTGCATGCTCCAAGCTTCCCACAGGAGGGTTGCATGATTAAGTGGCATTCAATCTTCTCTGCTGGGTGATGTCAGGCTCCACAGCATCACCACTCAGAATGGGCATCCCAGTGGCTGGAGGGGGAGTAATTCTGAGTAAAGAATGGGGATGAAGAAAAGAGGGGAAGGTGGCTCCTTTTCATTCTGCATGTGAGCTTCTCTGGGTCCCATAAATTCCTCTGCCCTGTATATTTCACTCAGCTGTCTAAATGAGGTTTGCTCATATAGCCACCACAGTGCCGAATCAATCATGCCCTTCTGCACAGAATGTTAATTGTGTGCCTCTCAAAAAAAAAAAAAAAAAAAGGAGCATGCTGCAGAGGCCTTGGAGAAAATTTGAAACCAATTTTGGGGAATTTACAATATTTTAAAATTACCATGTGAAGTAAATAGTTGCAAACATGGGAGTGATCAAGCTGCAATCCAGGTGCCTTTTTCAAGGCTGTGGAGAGAAATATGAAGAGAGCTCTTCACACTTTTATCAATTCTTCCACCCCACACTTCCAGAGCCAGTCACTGAGCTGCCTGGCTAAAGAAGTCCTGAGCATTCCCGGGAACTAGTGTTCTCAGTTAACTCTGCAAAAACAGTCCATTCAAATTAACCTGGGCTGCAAGGCCTCCTTTGTATCTGGCTGGGGTTGGCTCATCCCAGAAGTAAGAAAAGAAAAGAAAAACAACTAACAAAGAGCCTCATCCTCTTCCTATTACTTATACCCAAAAACTGCAAATGGATGAGGCTGGCTAATGCTGAAATTAAATTAAGTACATGAGTGGTGACAGAAGACTTGTTTGAGTTACCGTGTAGTGCCTGGGATCCAAGGTGTCTATTTTAGGTAATCTTAAAGGTTTTTATTCTACAGAGATCACATTATTAAATTACAGAAATGCTTTGAACAGATACACACAAATACATGCATGCACGCGTGTGCGCATACACACACACACACACACACACATTTCTATAGGGATGGCAAAGAGCTGACTCCACAGTCAGAGCCTTCAAGGATCCCATTGTTTCCTAAGGGACAGGATGGACACAGTGACAACCAGATTGCCTTCCACCACCAATTTTGGGAACATGTGAAAAATACGGTTTGCAGCTTGCTGGTATGTGGTCCGAGATGACTCATAAATCTTCCTTTATCTCCTTCGTGGTGTTAGCAGAAAAGGATGAGTTGCTTTTTTCCATCTCATTCTCCCGTCTATCTGTCTGTTAGCCGTGCCCTTGAGCAAAGATTACTGATGCCCTGCCTTTGATATATGACACATCACCCACAGCAGCTTTTCATCAAGTGAATTAACCTGGAAAAATGCAAACCCACCTGCCAGTTGCTTCCAAACTTTGCACAATTCCTTTGTGTACTTCCTCTATAACATGCATCAGGCAGGAGGGTAGCAAGGGCAAGCTAAAGAAATGTGGAAAATTAAGAGAATCTAAACTGGGTCCTCTATGAAATAACTCACTCCCTGGGAATAGGCTGCTTTGCATAGGGACTCTCAGAAGGAGCTGCAATGAAACACCCCTGCTCAGCCATGGTGTAAAATGCTTTGCACCTCCTGTCTCTTCCCCCAGTCATTTACACTATGTGGCTGGAGTAATGACAAGAGCCTTGGCAGCCGTTGATGACATGGTTATAGAAACTATTTGGTGACTTCCAATCAATAATCTAGATGGGCTGGGGAGAAGCCTGGAGCAGGAAGGAGTAGGCAGACAGGAGAAAGGGAGAGGGAGAGAGTAAGAGGCTAAGACAGGGAGGAGGGAAAACTGAAGGAGCAAGAGCAAGAAGTAAACCTGAACTTGGACTATTCTGCCGGACCCCCCCATCACCCCCACAATTGGGGCTCCATGCAACCAGGTTCACCGGAGCAGTTCCTGAAGCCTCCCAAATATCAGGGAAGAGTAAACAAAGACCACATGCTTGACACTTTGAAGGGACACTTGGTCTGAGTGCTCAAGCGGGAAGGCACCCTGGGAACTGTCAGTCTTCACCCCTGAGTCCTTCAGCAAGAGAGCCACGGACCCACCTGAGATCATTCAGCTAACTAAGGTGGGGATGGGACTGGAAACCACGTTCCCAGCTCCAGGGTGCCTTCCAGTACAAATACTACCTCTCCCCAGTCAGGCTTAGGACTTCCTCCTATCATTCCCCCATCAATTTTCTTGTATTTTTAATTATTTATTTTTTACTGATTTGAAATAGACAGAATTCATTGCACGGGCGAAGTAAGAAAGCTTTTTACGCCAGAACAAAGCGAGACTCTGTATCTCTTGTTTACCCAAGTAGTAAAACTGTTTTGCCTCCATATCATCCTTGATTCTGATAATAAAGCAGTTATTCTTTTCAAGGTGACGTGTCTACTGTGTGTGATTCCTTGAAGGCTTGTGATGAGAGAGATCTTCCTGTAATTTATTCTTTAAAAAATGAAAATCCAAAGAACTCAAACTATCAATCATAATTATCTTGCCCATACTCTAATTTTAAGGGAACATTGCAAAGGCTTGTTTTGTGTTTTTATTTTTTAAAGGACATTATTTTAAATCTTTTGTAGGGTATCCTGGGCTTAGTATACATGCAGTCCTATCTTTACTCTGACATCTACATTTCTGGCCAACCGGGAACAGATTGTTCAAAATGATTCTGAAATCTTTCATTGTCAAGAAAAGACTAAATTTTATCATTCACTTCACTTTCTAAAGAAACAAAAGATATTACTGGATTTTAGAAAAAGTTTTCACAAATAAAACTTGAAATGAAAGTGGTGTCTTGTAGGCTTCGGTTAGTCAGAAAATTAAATTGTTCAAGACACTCTGTTCCCCGAACATTCTAGCTAAATTTGAAAGTAGAAATGAGAAAAGGATAATATATATTCAGGCCCATTGGCTGATTAAAATATAACAGGTCTCAATTCCCCCAGGGAGTCAAGTTTCTTCCTCAGTAGGAGAAAAATGAAATTTCCCTTTATTCTGACCAATCTAATAGTTGCCCACAACATGGTGACCACTGGCAGAGAGTGTCAGAAAGTGGGTTAACAGATTACACTGGAGTTTCTGATAAACTTGATGAACTGACAGATAATTATCAATAAAATAATAAATAACATTTATGGAGGGCCTACTATTAGAACAAGGATTCCAAAAACTTCATCTGTGTTGTATCCTTAGAGGCCCCTCCAACCTCATAAGATGGACACTATTATTATCCCTATTTTGCAGATAAACAGACTGTGGTTCAGAGAGGTTAAGTACCTCACCCAAGGATGTTTACCTGATAAGATTCAAACCTATGTGATCTGTCCAAAGTCCACAGCAGTTTACAAGGTGAATCAGCTCCAGGTTTGTTGTGTTGGGCCTGGGCCACCATCTTCATCTCCAGAAAAAATAAAATGTGGTTCTGAAATCCAGCTCAGGGTCAGAAAATGACAAAGCCCGAGCCCCAGTAATTGTGCTCGACTCACCTGCCTCTCATTTAGGGGTAGAGGGAGATAAAATAAAACCCTTCAAATCCTTCAAAAAGTTATACCAAAACTTCAAGAAATTTCTTTGTATCTTTCTGAGGCAACACCTTCCTAACACACCTTCTTCTCAGATATCCCTCTTTTTTTAATTGTGGCTAAACATTCATTTCATAAAATTTACCATTTTAACCATTTTTAAGAGTATGATTCGCTGGTATTAACCACATTCGTGTTGTTGTACAATCATCACCATCATCTATTCCCAGAAATTTTTCATCATCCCAAGCAGAAACTGCATCCATTGAACAATAACTCCCATCCCAACCTCTAGCAACATCTACTCTGCTTTCTGTCTCTATTGAATTTGCCTCTTCCAGATAACTCATATAAGTAGAATCATTCAGAACTTTCCTTTTGTAACCAGTTTATTTCATTTACCATAATATGCTCAAAGATCATTCATATAGTGACAGGTATCAGAATTTCATTTCTTTTTAAGGCTGGATAATATATTACATAGCACATATACACCATATCATGTTTATCCACACGTCTTTCTTTTTCTGCCTGGGTGATTTTTTTTAATTTTAAATTTATTTATGTATTCTAATTTGTTATACATGACAGCAGAATGCATTTCAATTCATAGTACACATATAGAGTACAATTTTTCATGTCTCTGGTTGTATACAAAGTCGAGTCACATCATTCGTTGACTTCATACATGTACTTAAGGTAATGATGTCCATCTCATTCCACCATCTTTCCTACCCCCATTACCCTCCCTTCCACTCTCTCCCCTTTCTCCTATCTAAAGTTCATCCATTCCTCCCATACTCTACCCTCCCCCATCCCCATTATGGAGCAGCATCCATATATCAGCGAAAATATTTGGCCTTTGGTTTTTTGGGATTGGCCTAGTTCACTTAACATAATAATCTCCAACTCCATCCATTTACTTGCAAATGCCATGATTTTATTCTCTTTTAATGCTTAGTAATATTCCATTGTGTAGATATACCACAGTTTCTTTATCCATTCATCTACTGAAGGGCATACAGGATGGTCCCACAGTTTAGCTATTGTGAATTGTGCTGCTACAAACATTGATGTGGGTGCACCACCATAGTACGCTGTTTATAAGTCCTTTGGGTATAAACTGAGGAGTGGAATAGCTGGATCAAATGGTGGCTCCATTCTAAGTTTTCCAAGGAATCGCCATACTGTTCTCCATATTGATTGCACCAATTTGCAGTCCCAGCAATGTATGAGTGTGCATTTTTCCCCATATCCTCACCAACACTTATTATTGTTTGTATTCTTAATAGCTTCCATTCTTACTGGAGTGAGATGAAATCTTAAAGTAGTTTTGATTTGCATTTCTCTAATTGATAGAGATGTTGAACACTTTTTCATATATTTGTTGATTGACTACATATCATTTTCTGAGAATTGTCTATTCAGTTCTTTAGCCCATTTATTGAATGGGTTATTTGTTTCTTTGGTGTTAAGTTTTCTGAGTTCTTTATATATCCTCAAGATTACTACTCTATCTGACGTGCATGTGGTAAAAATTTGTTCCCAAAATGTACGCTCTCTATTTACCTCACTGATTGTTTCTTTTGCTGAGAAGCAGCTTTCCAGTTTGAATCCATCCAGTTTATTGATTCTTGATTTTAATTCTTGTACTATAGAAGCCTTATTAAGGAAGTCAGGCAGGGTCTAATCCAACATGATGAAGATTTGGGCCTACTTTTTCTTCTATTAGGCATAGGGTCTCTGGTTTAATTCCTAGGTCCTTGATTCACTTTGAGTTGAATTTTGTGCATGGTGAGAGATGGGGGCTTAATTTCATTTTGCTGCATGTGGATTTCTAGTTTTCCCAGCATCATTTGTTGAAGAGGTTATATTTTCTCCAATATATGTTTTTGGTGCCTTTGTCTAGTATAAGATAACTGTATTTATATGGGTTTGTCTCTGTGTCCTCTATTCTGTACTATTAGTCTACAAGTCTATTTGGATGTCAAAACCATGCCATTTTTGTTACTATTGCTCTGTAGTATAGTTTAAGGTCTGGTATAGTGATGCTACCTGCTTCACTCTTCTTGCTAAGGATTGATTTGGCTATTTGGGGTATCTTATTTTTTTCAAATGAATTTCATGATTGCTTTCTCTATTTCTATGAGGATTGTCATTGGGATTTTGATTGGAATTGCATTAAATCTGTATAGTGCTTTTGGTAGTATGGTCATTTTGACAATATTAATTCTGCCTATCCAAGAACAAGGGAAAGCTTTCCAACTTCTAAGGTCTTCTTTAATTTCTTTCTCTGATGTTCTATAGTTTTCATTATAGAGGTCTTTCACTTCTTTCATTAAGTTGATTCCCAAATACTTTACCTTTTTTTTTGAGGCTATTGTAAATGGGGTAGTTTTCCTAGTTTCTCTTTCAGAGGATTTGTCACTGATATACAAAAAATGCCTTTGATTTAAGTGTTGATTTTATATCCTGCTACTTTGCTGAATTCATTTATTAGTTCTAGAAATTTTCTAGTGGAATTTTTTGGGTCCTCTAGGTATAGAATCATGTCATCAGCAAATAGTGATAGTTTCAGTTCTTTTCCTATCCATATTCCTTTAATTTCTTTCATCTTATTGTTCTGGCTAGAGTTTCAAGAACTATGTTAAATAGAAGTGGTGAAATAGGGTATCCCTGTCATGTTCCAGTTTTTAGAGGGAATGCTTTCAATTTTTCTCCATTTAGAATGATGTTGGCATAGATAGCTTTCACAATATTGAGATATATTCATATTATCCCTAGTTTTTCTAGTTTTTTGAACATGAAGGAGTGCTATATTTTGTAGAATGCTTTCTCTGCATCTATTGAGATGATCATAAGGTTCTTATCTTTAAGTCTATTGGTATGATGAATTACATTTATTGATTTCTGTATGTTGAACCAACCTTGCATCCCTGGGATAAACCTCACTTGACCGTGGTGCACTATCTTTTTGATATGATTTTGTATTCGATTTGCCAGAATTTTAATGAGAATTCTGCATCTATGTTCATTAGAGATATTAGTCTGAAGTTTTCTTTCCTTGATGTGTCTTTGTCTGATTTTGGGTCAGGGTGATATTGGCCTCACAGAATGAGTTTAGAAGTGTGCCCTCTTTTTCTACTTCATGAAATAATCTGAGAGTATTGGTATTAGTTTTTCTTTGAAGATCTTGTAGAACTTAGCTGTGTATCCATCTAGTTCTGGGCATTTCTTGGTTGGTAGGCTTCTGATGGCATCTTCTATCTCATTGCTTGAAATTGATCTGTTTAACTAGTATATATCATCCTGATTCAGTTTGGGCAAATCATATGACTCTAGAAATTTGTTGATGCCTTTGGTATTTCCGACTTTATTGGAGTACAAATTTTCAAAATGATTTCTAATTATCTTCTGTATTTCTGTAGTGTCCATTATGATACTTCCTTTTTCATCATGGATTTCAGTAATTTGAGTTTTCTCTCTCCTTCTCTTCATTAGCATGGCTAAGTGTTTATCAATTTTATTTATTTTTTCAAAGAACCAACTTTTTGTTTTGTCAATTTTTTCAATTGTTTCTTTTGTTTCAATTTCATTAATTTCAGCTCTGATTTTAATTATTTCCTGTCTTCTACTACTTTTGGTGTTGGTTTGTTGTTATTCTTTTTCTAGGAATTTGAGATGTAATGTTAGGTCATTTATTTGTTGACTTTTTCTTCTTTTAAGTCATAAATTCCATGCAATGAACTTTCCTCTTAGTACTGCCTTTGTAGTATCCCAGAGATCTTGATATGTTCTATCAGTGTTCTCATTTACCTCTAAGAATTTTTTAATCTCCTCTTTGATGTCTTCTGCAACCCATTGTTTATTCAATGCATATTATTTAGTCTCCAGATGTTGGAGTAGCTTCTCTTTTTTATTTTATCATTGATTTCTAATTTCATTCCATTGCAATCTGATAGAATGCAGGGTTGTATCTCTACTTTTTTGTATTTTCTAAGAGTTGCTTTGTGGCATAACACATGGCCTATTTTAGAGAAGGATCTGTGTGTTGTTGAGAAGAAAGTGTATTCTCTCATGTCAGTAAAGTCTAAGTTATTGATTATATTATTGAGTTCTACAGTTTGTTTAGCTTTTGTTTGGAAGACCTATCTAATAATGAGAGATGTGGGTGAAAGTCACCCAGAATTATTGTTTTGTAGTCTATTTGACTCTTGAACTTGAGAAGAGTTTGTTTGATGATCATAGATGCCTCATTGTTTGGGGCATATATATTCACAATTGTTATGTCTTGTTGATGTATGGTTCCCTTAAGCAGTATGAAATGTCCTTCTTTATCCCTTTTGATTAACTTTGGCTTGAAGTCTACTGTATTTGATATGAAGATGGAAACCCCTGCTTGTTTCCACAGTCCATGTGAGTGGTATGTTTCTTCCCAACCTTTCACCTTAAGTCTGTGGATATCTTTTCCTATGAGATGAGTCTTTTGAAGGCAGCATATTGTTGGGTATTTTTTTTTATCCAATCTGCCAGTCTATGTCTTTTGATTGGTGAGTTTAATGACATTTAGGTTATTATTGAGACATAATTTGTACTCCCAATCATTTTTGTCCATTTTTGGTATTTAACTTGACTTGGTTTTTCCTTTGATCAGTTTTTCCTTTAGTGCAATATCTCCCTTTGCTGATTTTTTATTATTGTTTTTCATTTTCTCCTCATGGAATATTTTACCAAGGATGTTCTGTAGTGCAAGCTTTGTAGTTGTAAATTCTTTTAACTTTTATTTATCAAGGAAGGTTTTGTTTTGTCACCAAATCTAAAGCTTAATTTTGCTGGATATAAGATTCCTGGTTGGCAACCATTTTTGTCCAGAGCTTGGTATATGTTGTTCCAGGATCTTCTAGCTTCAGGGTCTGGGTTGAAAAATCTGTAGATATCCTAATTTGTATCCCCCTATATGTAATCTGATTCCTTTCTCTTGTGGCTTTTAAAATTCTCTCTGTATTCAGTACGCTAGGCATTTTCATTATAATGTTCCTTGGTACAGATCTGTTGTGATTTTGTACATTTGATGTTCTATAAGCCTCTTGTATTTGGTTTTCCAATTCATTCTTCATGTTTGGAAATTTTTCTGATATTATTTGATTGAAAAGATTGTTCATTTCTTTGGTTTGTAACTCTATGCCTTCCTCTACCCTGATAATTATTAAAATTGGTCTTTTTATGTTATCCTGTAATTCTTGAATATTCTGCTCACAGTTTCTTACCATCTTCACTGTGTGGTCAACTTTATTTTCAAGATTATATATTTTGTCTTCATTGCCTAAGGTTCTGTCTTCCAGTGATCTAATCTGTTGGTGTACTTTCTATTGAGTTTTTATTTTTTTTATTATATTGTATTATATTGTAATTATTCTTTCATTTCAAGGATTTCTATTTGGTTTTTTCATAACCTCTATCACCTTATTGAAGGAATCTTTTGCTTTCTTCCTATTTTTGTTTATGTAGCTCTTTATCAAAATGATCTTTTGCTGCCTGTATTTATTCTCTTATATCATTCTTTAATTCAGAGAACATTTTAATTATGTACATTCTAAACTCCTTCTCTGTCATTTTGTTGTTGTTGTTGTGCTAGCCATGGATTCTAATAATGTAGTATCTTGGTTTGTTGGGGACACTTTCTTCCCTTATTTTTTCATGTTGTTTGGGTGTCTTTCCTTCTAGCACTGCGGATGCAAGGTGTTACTGTTTTTACCCTATAGGCTTATAGTGTTCCTGCAGGGTGCCAATACCTCTCCTTTAAGAAAGAGAACAATATTAACAGATTCCAATACAAACCATACACAGCCTTAAACCAAATAGCTGCTATTAAAACATTTATGGTTTTGTAACAATATACAGAAATGGTGAGTTCAATTATTATCTACAATATAAACAGTAGGTTTGCAAAAGTGTCTACAGTTTCTGATGGTGGACACAGAGAGAACCGAGAATGGTCAGTCGTGAGATGTTAAGGAGGTAGGAGGTGAGAATATAGAGTTATTAGATCTTAGGAAGTGTGAAAGAGGAATCTGAAGAAGTTGTCCAGTAGTAGGAGAAATGAGAGAAAGTGATTTTGGGGAGACAAGTAAGTGGGAAGACAATAGAGAGAGGGGAAAAAACATAAGTATTAAGAAAAATAAAAAATGTAAACATAGGAGATAAAAGAATATACAACACAACTGTAATATACTATTCAGACATCCCAGTCCTCAGTAGCCTAATTCATGAAAAGTACTTGGTTTCACAGATGTTAGAGATATGAGGACAGGAAAATAGAAAAGTAAAGAAAAGGAAAAAAGAAAAAAGGGAGAAAAAAATCTCAAAGGAAGATACAAGGATTGATTTTATTGGAGTTCAGAACCTTGCCTGCTTCGGTTCTCATCCAATAGGTGGGGTTGTCTGTTGTTTGCTGTTATCCACCCACAGGATAGTGAAGGTTATTAGGGTGGGAGGGTTGGTTTGTGGGAGAACTCCTGGAGGTGGGGTACAGCACTTGCTGGTCCTGATGGGAGACTACACCCCAAGGATCTCCTTTGGGGCCTGCTCATGTGATGTGGATGTCTGGTCTTATCTCCTTGTATCACCTGTAGACCTCATAATTCCTGGTCTCTAATTTAGTCTCTAAACTGTATCTCACTCACCCTGTCCCTTTCTACTTCCCAGTCAAGAATCAATCTCTCTCTCTCTCTCTCTCTCTCTCTCTCTCTCTCTCTCTCTCTCTCTTGTGGGCTGCACTCTGGAGGCTACACACCCCTGTGGAGAGCTGTTTTGTTTTGGTCAGTTCAGGACCAGGCTTTGCAAGCTATCGATTGGCCAGCTCTGCAAGCACTGTACCAGGTTAGAGGCTGTGTGTGTGGGGGGGGAGTTGTTGGGGACTATAGGTACCTTGATATTGCTTCTAGGCCCCAGACAGTGTTCCAGGCTGGGAGCTGCCTTAACTAAAGATGGCTACAAAGGTTTTCCAAGATGCAGGCAGCTACTTTTAGAGATGGGGGGTTGGGGGAGGGCTGGGCAGTAGCAGCATTGGGCAGCATGTTCAGAGATGCAGCTCTATGACGTGCACCGTTGTTGTGGCTGGCTGCTGTCTCCAGACCTTGTGCGGTGTCCCCAGGTTCAGGCTATCACAGGTATGGGACTATAGCAGTGGTTGCAGTGTCCCAAGATGGAGGCAAGTGGAGGAGCCTTATGTTGATAGATGGGGATCCACATGAGAGTAGCAGGTGGAGGTATCGTGAAGGTGGGCAGCCAGGGGTCCTGTTTAGGTGCTGATGCTGGTGGTCCTGCATGGGTGAGTGGCCAGGAGTCCTGTGCTGACACTGAGGCCTAGGGACCTGCGCTGGAATGGCAGCTAGAATTCCTGCACGGGAGCAGCTGTCGGGAGTCCTCTAATAACTTGCAGAGAAACAGTATTCCTAATACTTGAATCCCAGGTCACAGAGCGACACAGAATACAGCCTCCCTCTAGCCTGCTGCCTTGGATCTCCAATACTGGATCTATCCACTCATCTCTTGATGGACATGGGCTGCTTCAACCTTTTGGCTATTGCAAATAGTGCCACTAGGAACATGGATGTACAAGCATCTGTTCAAGATCTGCTTTTGATTCTTTTGGATACATACACAGAAGTGAGGTGCTGGGTCATGTGTAAGTCTATGTTTAACATTTTTTAAAAAATAATTATGAACACAACTTATTATAAACAGAACAAAATAAAAAAATCTATGATTATAAGTTGATCAAAAGAAATTATTTCCATCTCTGCAAATATCACCTTCAGTATATCACTTGCTGTTTATTTTTATTTGTTCTAATCAATTATACATGACAGCATAATATATTTAACTTTTTGAAGAATGTTCCTTCAATTTTTGAAAATGGTTTGACTTGGAATGGAACCACCATTTGACCCAGTTATCCCATTTCTTGGCATATACCCAAAGGATTTAAAATCAGCATACCATATTGACACAGCCACATCAATGTTTATATCAGCTCAACTCACAATAGCTAAGCTATAGAACCAACCTAGGTGCCCTTCAACAGATGAATGGATAAAGAAAATGTGGTATAAATACACAACGGAATAGTAGTCAGCCTTAAAGAAGAATGAAATTATGGCATTTGCCAGTAAATGGATGTAACTGGAGACTATCATGCTAAGCGAGATAAGCCAATCCCAAAAAACCAAAGGCCAAATGTTCTCTCTAATATGTGGATACTGACTCTCATTACTTAAGTGCATTCTGACTCACAATAAGTGGGGGTGGGGGAGGGAGAAAGGGAGGTTCATCATATTGGACAGGGGGGAAGTTGGGAAGCAAGGAGAAATGGGAATGGGAAAGATAGTAGGATGAATTGGACAACTTTCCTATGTTCATATATGAATACATAACCAGTGTAACCCACATTATGTAAAACCACAAGAATGGGAAGTTATGCTCCATGTAGGTAAGATATGTCAAAACACATTCTACTGTCATGTATAACTAAAAAAAAAAAACAAGTAAAAACCTAAAAAAAAGAAAGAAAACCATTTAAATGTGTCTAAAGCAATGGTGAGTTCTCTGCAGTAAGAACCTTATCCTTATGTATTCTTGGACCCCAGAGCCAAGAACAATAAGATTTCTCATGAAATTCTCAATAAATATTTCTTATAAATGCATAAATGAATCAAATCAAATTCTCCTGCCCTGGGATAAGAGGACAGCACATACTTGTGGAATCCCATCTCCCCACAAGTCTCCACTATGACTACTATGACTCGGGCTACACTACTTGTCCTTTCCCTGATTTTTCTCTCTTGCAAACACATACAAAAGCTGGGAGCTCATAACCCACTTGAATCAAATTGTGAAATATGATATATCAAGTACTATGTAATGTTTTGAACAGCCAACAATAAAAAATTAAAAAAAACAAACAAAAAAAAAAAAAAGCACATCTGCATGCCAAAGCACATCAAATGAATCCAAAGGCAGACATCAAAAGGGTTGAAAAGAAGTCAGTAAAAGATAAGCAATTTCACTGATGGATCCGAGGTCTTTATCTACCACCCTCACCCTTTTATACCCACCCTGTCTGTAGGAAGAATGAGAAAAAAAAAAACCCACCAGAAGACACTCCTTTGAACTTTGCCCTTGCTGAGCTTTCCATTATAAAATATGGGGACAGAGGCCAGGAGGATGGTGGTGATGATGGAAGCCCTTGCTTCGCCACTATTCACATATCAATACCTCTTTTAGT
This sequence comes from Marmota flaviventris, assembly GCF_047511675.1. Lineage (NCBI taxonomy): Eukaryota > Metazoa > Chordata > Mammalia > Rodentia > Sciuridae > Marmota > Marmota flaviventris. The sequence continues at coordinate 48,448,040 of NC_092501.1, forward strand.
TCATTAATTCATCAAGAGGGTATTTTTCAACACATTAAATTCCATTTCAAAAAAGAATGAGCTGACACAGTCAAATGCACATGACCAAAATCCATAGTGGTCTTCCCCAGCTGCCCTTTCCAGCCACTCTCAACCCCATCGTGGGGATGCTGGCATCCATTACCCACCTAATTGGTAGCTCTGACTTAGGAAGGGGAAACTATAGCCTGTCGTCTGGGCTTCTCATTACTTAAGTGCATTCTGACTTGTACTATATTAATGGGGCTCCAAATTTTAACTCCTGATGCCTTTCAATATGAATTTACACTTCTGTTCTCCTGGGTCCCACAAATCACTAAATTCTCACCTGTGGCGAGGATGGCCACAAGAGGGAATTGGTTTCACAGACAGAACATAGAGATGATACACGCACTGCACCTCCCCATAAGCAAATAGACGGAATTGTCTTTTCCCCCCTTTTCTACATTAAATTTTCAACTCTTTACTACATCTTTTAATGAAAGCAGTGACTGAAAAATATAAACATGGATACATAATTCCCAATGAATTGGTCTAAGTAGAACTTGTAAAAAACTGGATTAATGGTACAAAGCATGTACTTTGTAAAAATAGCCTGTAGAAAAAAGCATTAAGCAATTACAACTCCAGCTCTGAAGGCTCTAATATTATAGGGTAATATTTCCTTAATGTTAGACTTCATTAACCCTAAGATAATCTCTCATAAATTTTGCCGATTTTTTAAGGAGAAAAAAAATAAATTATGTTTATTAAACTACTGAATATGTTTATGAAAACAAGACATAATCTAGTGCCATAAACTTCTTGTCTTTATCTGAATGATCAAGGAGCTCATAAATAAAATATCACATAACAAAGTGAGTGTTAAAATTCATTACTGTAATAGCTGTGTTCATGATCTATTTCATTAGCAATCCTCTCCTTGGATAAATGCGCTTCTTAGCCTACGAGAGGAAAGCCATTTACAAGACAAAATACTGAGCCGCTTTTTCTCATTTTCCCTTATCTCTTCTATTCCTAACTTTCTAAATTAATTCTTCTCTTAAATCTTATTGTTCCTTCCAGTGTAACTCACGGCACCATTAGAGAGAGCAGAGAGAAATAGAAGCCAAGAAATGGGTCTATGGAGTATAAGTTAATTAGGGATCTCGATGACTGGTGATGAGATTTGATGACACAGAGCCCCAAAGTGAATTTAGAAGCTTATCTTCTTAAAATATTTGAGAATAAAACACAAATAGAACTCTGAGAAAAATTCAGTATATCAAGCAATCTGCACCAGCTTAATAACCAAACCCCATTTCCTGTTTAACTATATATCCCAGCACCACTGATTGAATCCATGTGCGGAATTTGCTAACCTCTATCTTCAGTGATTTTGCAGGTAATTTCACTTTTATAGATGTGTGTATATACAAACACTCAGTGAGAAAGGTGAGAGCTTTCCTGTGGGTTACCAGGAACAGACAGACACATATGTATGGGCCTCTAAGCCCTCAGATGTAAATGCACCAGCTCCAACCACCAAGTGGACTTCTGGACTAAGGACAATCGGCAGAGCAACAGTGACCCTGTGTCCCACTCTGGCAATGTATTTAATCTTAATGCAACAGAGTCCTAGGATGCAGCATCCTCTACCCAGATAATAACCAGAGGATGCTGTTTATGATAATGGCAGAAATTAAAACAGAATTTTACAACCGCTGAGCTGAAAGAAAGCAAAAATCCCCACACGAATATTAAACAGTGTAAATAAAAAAGAATCTACTTGTTTTTATTCCAAACTACATACCAATTCATCTAGCACCAATTCAGTGTGGAGACCACATTCACAAATCTCTCCAAATTGTAGATAATAAAAGTCATAATTCAACTCCACAAACACACAAGGGATGCGGAGCAGTTGAAGGTTAGACACAGTGTAACTCCTGCCCTCTAGAAACCTCCATTTGGTTGTCTCTGACTCATATTCATCATATTGATGAACCCCATCCTGCCACATGAGACAAACTGTGGCAAACCCTTTAGCAGATCCATACATCATGAACACATTTTGTCCCTTCATCCCAGATGAAAAACACCCATAAAAATTTAAATTGAGTAAAGCATATACCACTTATGCTAACTCTGAAGTAATACTTGGATATTTATTATGTTTCTAGAAATTAAAAACTTAGGACTTAACAGGTTATGGGACTGAGTAACACTGACCAGGCTCGGAGCAGGGTTTAGGGATGACAGGACACAAGTTGGATCTTCAAGAACAGGTGAAATTTGGATTATTTGAGAAGGGATTCCAGGAGGAAAGAATTTCATGGACAACGATCCTCACAGTGGACAAGAACCTGGGTGAGAGAACTTAGTTTCCAACTTTTCCAACATATCAGGCAACAGGACACAGGCCTATGTGGCCCTCCATGGGGGTTGGAAGTGCGCATGTGCAGAAGCCGCGAGCTCACCAGCAGCTCCTGGCGTCCCTACACCACTTCCCTTAAACTATGACTGACATGTGGTTCACAAGGTATTTCTGGTGGATCTTTCTCACAGGACTCTGAAAAATTATCTTCAAAGACAGATCTACCAACTTAGGTCTGAATGAAGCATTTGCTTTAAGTTAAAATAGCTAACCATAGGCACATTGGGCACTGTTCTGTGTACCATACATACCACCTTAACTCAGTGAATCCTCCAAACATTTCTATTATCATCCTCATCATACAGAAAAAGAAGTAAAAGCAGTTAAGTGACTTACCCAAGATCACATAACTAATACATATCAAGACTAGGATCAAAATGCAGTTGGACCACCGGCCCTGGTGGTGCACACCTGTATCCCCAGGGAATTGGGAGGCTGAGGTTAGAGCATCACAAGGTCAAAGCCAACCTCAGCAATTTAGCACCCTGTCTCAAAAAAGAAAAACTTAAAAGGGCTATGGATATAGCTTTATGGTAGAGCACCCCTGAGTACCAAAAAAATAAATTTAAAAATAATTCAGGTGGGCTGGTGGCAGAGCACCCACTCCTGATAGCCACATGTGGCAGAGATTACTGTGTGCTCACAAAATCCATGTCTGATATTTCCTGCGCATGCAGCTAGACTACACCTCCTGCCTCCCTACATTCAGCTGTGACCTGGCTGAGTTTCAGCCAATGGCACAAGGGACATGGTGCATGCCATCTCCAAACCTGGCCCATAAAATCTCCCACACAATTCTCCACATTCTGTCTTCCCCTGCATGCTGATGGGTGAAAAGCATCCAGCAGAGAACTCTGAGGCCTCTGATGATAAGGAAATGGGCTTAGAAGGATAGCAGAAAGCAACAGCAGGAAAGTTTGGGTCTCTGAGCCAGTGCAGGGAGCAGAGAGTCCCTCTACCCTAAATGCCAACTGGACTTCATGTAAAAAACGAATCTTATGTTAAGCCTCAGAAATTTTTCTTACTGCTGGGTGCAGTGGTGCATGCCTGTAATACCAGCGGCTCAGGAGGCTGAGACAGGAGGATCAAGAGTTCAAAGCCAGCCTCAGAAACAGCAAGGCACTAAGCAACTCACTGAGACCCTGTCTCTAAGTAAAATACAAAAAAAATAGGGCTGGAGATGTGGCTCAGTGGTTGAGTACCCCTGAGATCAATCCCTGGTAACCCACCCCCCGACACACACACACAAAGAAATGTTTCATACAGCAATTAGCCTACTCTGACTAAGCCATGCCTCCCAAACTATCCCACTGGCCTCATTCCCTAAATGACTGAAAAAGTGATTTCAGAGTCATTGTCAAGAACAAAATGATGAATACAAAGATCTTTACAACCAGTTGAACCACAGTCAGAATCCAAGTCCTCAATTTACTCTCATGTGACCCTGAGAAAGTTACTGAAAGTCTCTATTCCTTGGAGCCCAGACATTATGTCTATCCTAGAAGATTGCTGTGAGGATTTAAGAGAAATCATATATACATATGATATATTTATATATATCGTATATATCCATATATATTCATATATACATGTGATATGGATATATATGGGTGTATATATACATATGATATATTTATATATATCATATATATCCATATATATATATACACCCATATATACATGTGATATGGATCTATATGGATATATACATATGATATGGATCTATATGGATATATACATATGATATGGATCTATATGGATATATACATATGATATATTTATATATCATATATATCCATATATATATCCATATACACATGTGATATGGATATATATAGGTGTATATGTGCCTTGAAAGAGAGAACTCCTTAGAATATGTGCACATGTATATACACACATTGATAGTTAGATGACTTAGAACAGAGATGGGCATATTAGAAATCATTCAATAATTTTATTCTCATTATTATTGCTAATTGAGTCTCTCAAAAGTGAGCAATCAGGATTATCAGGATAATATTCAACTGAATAGAATAAAAATAACTCAAACCAAAAAACCAAAACATCAATGGTCTAAACTAGATAGAAATTTGTTTCTTTGTTACCTAAAATGTCCAAAGGCAGGCAGTCCTGGGCTGAAATGGGGACTCCAATAATTCATCAGAAACCAAGGTTCTCTCCAACTCTGTGCTCTGCCACCCCACATGAGGTCCTTGTCCTCGTCCTCATTGATCTAATCTAAAAGCTGGCATCCTGGCCATCACATCCAGCTCCAGGCAGCAGATTTCAAGGAAGAAAAAAAGAAAGGACACCCTATCCCTTTTACAAAGACTTTCTGGAAGTCCCAGCTAATACTTTCACTGAGCCACATGGCCATACCTCGCTCCCAGTTGCAAGGAAAGAGGGGGGTAGCATGGTACAGAGTTAGAACTAGGGATTTTGTCAGTGGGAGACTGGTGAGAATGGATATAGGAAGCAACTAGAGATCTCTGCCCCAACACAAGAATCAGCACAAGAAGGCAAGCCGCACTCCCCGTTCACAGCTCTGATTAACTTAAAACAAATATTTCATTCAAAGGCAAATGCCCAGTACATATCTTCTCCCTCTACAGTCTATTCTCCACACATTCCCAGACTGATGTATTAAAAATGCAAGCCAGGCCCCCACTTAAAACCCTCCAAAGGCTGCCTACTGCAAATTGAGTTAAGGAGTATGGATTTTATATGTAGCACAAGGTCCCAGCTGGACTGGCCCTGTGCAGCTCTCTGACCTCATCTCACACCATGGCTGCCTGATGTCCATCGCAGCGTCCGGCTGGTTTTTGCTGCTGCTGTGTTCCTTGAACACCCCAAGACTACACCTGCCCCGGCCTTCACCTTGTCTGCTTTCCTGACTTGAATCTTTCTGCTCCTTGGTCTTTGCCTTCACTGGCTCCTCCTTGTCACTCAGGATTTCAACACAAATTTCCTCTCAGAGCCCTCTCTAGTCCCCCAGTCATACTATGGTATATCACCCTACCTAACTCTTGGCCCACCACTCCCCACCACCTGACACTTTCTCGTCCATACATTTGTCTCTTTCCTCATTAGAATATATATTGCATTAGAGTCGCATCCATCTTATTCACTCTTCAACAAACTTCCTCCAACCCCGCCCACTGGAGCTTCTCCTTGTCATCTAGGTAGACATTTATTCATCTAGCAAATATTTACTGAGAATCTGCTGTGTATCAGGTACAGTGACACAATGATAGGAGAGTGCCTCAACTGAACCCGTTTTTACTGCATAACTTGATCATACAAATCATGTTCTAAATAGGCTTCATTTGGGAGACCCTGAGCACAATAAGATTATGTTCAAAGAGTCCAGAAATGTACATTGCGTCTGCATCAACCATAGATGAAGACACAGAGAAGAGGTTGTTTTATGGCACTCTAAGACCACAAGGTGGACAATAGTCAAAGGAATACACGGAACTTTTCATGATGTCCAGGAAAGAGGCTTCACCTGGAAACGATCCACTATTTTCTTGTTTGTCCTTAAAAGATAGATTCATACCCACAGGTAAAATATCTCTAAATGCTCCATACGGCATACAGGTAATCCATACAGCACAAGTCAGGAAAAGTTGCCTGGCTACCACCAATGGTTCCCATGGACCCTGGATTGGTGAGAGGATATAACAAAAACATGCAGAAGATACACAGCCAGGTGGTGACCAAGAAAGAGAGAAAGCAGAGTGGGAGAGAGGGGGAAATACTAGCTGGATGGAGCAAACAGAAGAGGGAGAAAGGAAGAAAAGCAAACCAAAGAAAGAACAGCCATTAAAAATGCTGAGTTGAAAATGTTTCAGATGGCCTTTGACATCTAATAAGTCATCTGTCTTTCTCAATACAGAAAAGTCATTACTTACTAGTGAACTAATACCAGCAACCGTGACAAGTAAAAACAACAAAGCCCATAAAAATATAAAAGTTCACCCCTTGCAGTTAGGCAAAAAAAAAAAAAAGAATGTATTCAATTTTTCAGATGAAAAACATTTGAACTGACTGAATTTATTGTAATGCAACTTGTATTCTATGTTGAGAAAATGAAAAGGGGGAAAAAATGGCCACTGCCTCAGCCTGTCTTCAACTTTTCCTTGGAAAACAGACTACATTTTTTTTTTTTTTTTTTGAGAGCATGAACTCTTCATAGAAACCGGTCATAAATATCAACATGGCACCCTGGCTACAGGCCATCAATTCTCGTCAGAGAGGCATGAATGAATAGCACCATCTGCCCTGCCCACAAGGACCCTATATAACCCCTTCCCGGAGGGTACAATCCAGGCCTAAAGTGCAGCATGAAGATTGCAGGCCAGAGAGAGGAAGCACCTGAGAGCCTTCTGGGTAACCAGGGCCATAGGAGGATTTCTCTGCCCTGAGAGGGGGCTGGAAGCATAAGCAAAGGGATAAAATCCAGGCAAAACAACAGCACAAGGATGTCATCAAGGGCAAGAGGCACCTTGCCTTCCCAGAGCCATAAATCACCATTCTAGACCTCATCTCTGATTCCTCTCTTTCCTTCCTTCCCACAGCCAATCCACCAGCAAATGCTGATGCTAGCTAAAAATATGGCCCAGATCTCTAAAACTTCTTTACATCCTTACTGCCAGCATCCTAGCCCACACCCTCACATCAATGCTGCAGGCTGCAGCCCCTTTCTTCTCCTGAACTCTCCTGGGGTCTCTGCAGATGCTGTTTCTCCTGCCCACACCCCTCCCCCGAGCCTCTCAGAGCAGCCCCTCACCATGTGGCTCTGTGCTCAAGCCCTTCAGAAGAGGCCTCCCCAACCACCTTATCAAAACCAGGCTGCTTCCTCCTAGCCACTAGCTATTCCTTCACTCTTGTATTAGAACTGTAGGAAATTACCTCAATTTTTTAATCTGTTGATTTATTCATCATCTGTCTCCCCTAAATAGACTATAAGCTGCCCAAGGGTGGGGTCTTCACCAGCCTTCTCCAGGGCTGTTTTCTAGCCCAAGTACCTGGCACACAGATATGCAGTAGCTGTGAGATGAATGAATAAATGAGGTCATGGCTTTGAGGGTTAATAAAGACAGGCCTCTTCAGATGACCTAACTCACATACTGATCTTACCCATGAAATGGAGGAAGAAAGTGAGCTCAAAAGTCATAGGTTCCACATAGCATGGTGCTCTTTTTTTGAATGAGACACAATCTCAGACCGCTCCCAACAGCAAACTCCAAACCTGAGGAAGAGGAAACCTACACAACAGGAGAATCACAGAGGTAATGCGGTTGCCCATCAATGGGACCCATGATCTGAAAGTGGTTGGCATGACCCAATGCAGTCTGAAATTGGTCTCAGAATTGTGGGACTGTGTTGAACATGGTGGCACACACCTGTAATCCCAGCAACTTGGGAGGCTGAGGCAGGAGAATCACAAGTTGAAGGCCACCCTGTCTCAAAAAAAAAAAAAAAAAGTAGAGGGCTGGGGGATGAGGCTCCGTGGTTGAGTGCCTCTGGGTTCAATCCCCAGTAAAAAAAAAAAGGGAAATGAAAAATTGTGGGAGTGAACAGATCCAAAGTGAACCCAGCAGCAAGAAACCCTTAAACAAAAAGCAGGTCAGAAGCAGCATACTGTTTTTACATGGGCTTCCACTAATGTGATCCTGGAGTACAAACCCTAACAAATGATTAGAGGGCAACATGAAAATACACCCAAGATTGGTTTCTGGACCTAGCTCTGTTTCTAACTCCCCCTGGTTCTTCTGCTTAACCTCTCTAGACTTCATTTAGGATTAAATCCACATGGCCTAAACTTGTGTCATTGGTGCACAGCTTCAAGACCTTACTGTACCCATGAATACCACATGCTCTATTTCCTGGATATTTTAATTTCAACAAATTTGTTTTTTAAAGTTACCTCATATCATCCCAGAATGAAAGTCAATATCATTTTCCCATGACCAGATAGAATCTTAGGTATAAGTAACTTGAGAACAAAATATTATTAAGTTCTAACTACTAAAGATGTTGAATGCAATCGCCTCTTTTAAAAAAAAAAAAAACTTTATCAATCATTAAAAAGACTATAAAGAAAGGACATCATCAAAACTGGTGCTTTTTTTCTGAGTTGTAATCCAAGGAACTGAAAGAGAGCAGAAAAAGAAACAACTCTCCCTCAGTAAGTCCCTGTTGGCCCGTGCCTTGTCTCTGTGCTGTCTCAAACCACCGTGCATGCCTCTGGACAGACATCCCATCTGGAGAAATATCAGTTTCCACATACATCTTGAAGTCCTCCATTAATGTCCTATCACTCTGGTACCAAAGATCAGGGTATGTGCCTGATTTGATGACAGAGCCAGTACATTTAATAATGCTCATAGATCTAAGAAAGGATGTCTTAAGAGGAAATGAGAAATAAAGATCATGGGGGTAGGTGGGATAATGGTGGTGGTGATGATGATGGTAATAGCCACTGACATATATTTAGTACGTATTACAGGCAAGAGGTGACGCTAAGTAATCCTCACTTCTTTGGGCAGATAAAATTATTATTCTTATTTTATAGATGAAGAAATTAAAACCTCACGAGAGGACAGAATATTAATTATTCCAATGTAAGACAACTGAAATTCTTTAAAATTTCTCCTGAACGTTTTGTTCATGACCTACAATAAGATATAATATGTTAAACCAAATGAAGTTCCCTTTTTGTTGTTGACCAAAGAAACAATTCCGTATGTTCAACTTAAATTTGTGCTGGGATCCAATACATAAAATACATACATAGATATATATGTATACGGACATATACATAGGTATACAGATAAATGGGCATATCTATACATACAGACATCTGTGGTGTACATATATATACACATACATATACGTATATATCTGGTACAAAAATTACGTATACCAATATTTATTCTAATTATGTGCTATAATTAAACCTCTTAGAGACTATATTTTATAAGTGAGAAGTTACATGGGACATTTTAAAAATTGAACTCTGATATTTTCTATTCTTTTTATAATGTTGGTTAAGACCTACCAAAGGATTTTACAAACTCACTAACGTGGTGCAACTCCCAGCTTGAAAAATACCGACTTGCTGGAATGCTGATCATCAGCGAGAAGATGACAGGGCTACTTTGAGCAAGATGGCACCAGGCATCTGACTCTCTCTCCCCTAGTTGTAAAGCAATGATAAGAGCAGGACCTGGTCCTGAATGTTTAATAAATGTCTATAATTGGAATTCAAAAATGACTCCAAAGCAAAAGAATATATATGAGTTTAGTTATATAAAGGAAAAACAAGTTTGATAGATGTCCATATTTTTTTTTCACTGCTGAATAACAGTGGAAGTCTCTTACTTAAACATTTAAGTATGAAGATAAATGGCAAAAGACGGTTTGAATACTGAGATCGGTTGGCTGTGGGGAAAGGATTCGGGGCTAGAGGAGGGTAGGAGGCGGCTCTGCTAGCTTTTGATGATAAGCTTTACACATAAACAATACTATTTGAATCTTTGAGTGGTAGTCATGTTTTACTTTTCTAAAAAAAAATGGTTTTAATTTAAAAGATTTGATCTTAATAACAATTCAGTGCAGTGCAATCTACACTAAGTGAGGTTCTGAAGCTCCCACCCACTGCGAGTTGGGAAGCTACTTGTTGAGGCTTCATTTTCTTCTTCAATTACACAAGGCATTATTAGGTGGCAGCTTCCTCTGTACTTGATACTTTTGGACCCTATGAACAAGAAATATCTGGGGATGATTTTTCAGGTCGCTTTAATTAAAGGATATAGCATTCCAAGATCATCCAAATGGAGAAAACTCTTATTTCACACATAAGAAGCTAGAGCACGCCTGGTGGTCTGTCTGTTCAAGGGAAACATCTCAGTTGCGTTACCTCTTCTTCCTCTCAATATGGTCTCTATCATATTTCATAAACTATAATTTCATGTATCAGATTACCTCTCTCATGTTAACCAAGTACATTTCTCCAAATTTCTTTCTTGAGTGTTTTCAATGTAGATGCAAAATTTATTTGAATAATACCATAATTAAATTTCTCAGTAGCTGTATTTTATTTTAGAAGATAGGAATTATACTGAACATTTTTTATTGAACTGTCATTTTTATCTTAACTGTGGCTTAACCTCGTAATCTAATTATTTTTCTAAACCAACTTTACAGCTAATAAAAGAAAGATATGAAAAATTAAATTACATAATAAAGCATGAAGCCAGTGGAGCTATCATGAGACTCTCAGACTGAAAAACTAGTATGAACTAATTTGTACTGTTGAAAAGTTGTTTTCCTCCATATATATATATATATATATATATATATATATATATATATATTTTAAAAGATGAAATAAAAAGAAACTTCTTTTAAATGGAATAATAAATTTGGCTACTCTAACTCCTAAAGATACCTTTAGAACCAAGTCCAATTATCATAATGGAATATTAACTTTTCAATCACAGTAGAAGAAAACCAACCCAAGAGGAGCCACTGCTAAGTATTCAGGTAGAGATGCTTGTAAAAGAACTACTCCCTCTTCCTTCTCTTCTCTCTTTCAAAGCATTTCATTTCAACTGTAATTTTTTTTTAACTTTTATTTCTTTCTTCTTCTCCTTTACGGTATGCCCTAATTTTTTTCTATCCTCGTAAAGGGCCATGTTAAAATAGAAGCCACCCTAAAAAGATTCTCTGCAGAACATCTGCACAGGTAAGTACAGGTTGACTATCCTTTCTTTTTCTTAATTGTTCGGGACAAGAAGTATTTCAGAATTAAGAAGTTTTTGAATTTTGGAATATATGCACATACCTAATGAGATATCTTGAGGAAGAGTCTCAAGTCTAAACTAGAAATTCATTTATGTTTCACGCACAGTTTATGCACACAGCCTGAAGGCAATTTATACAATATTTTAAGTAATTTTGTGCATAAAAGAGTTTGATAGTGTGAAATTTTCCACTTGCAGCACCATATCATCACTCAAAAGGTTTCTGATTTTGGAGCATTTAGGATTTCAGATATTTGGATAAGAGATGCTCAACCTACATTTGGGAAATGATTCATACGATGATGAAATAGAATGTATTCACAGTGGTAAATGTCTTGGTCCATTAGGAATCCTTTAAGCAATACCATAGCTCTAGAATATTCCAACCTTCCAACAAATATTTGTAAGAGTCTCTACAAACAGGAACCCTAATTTATATGTGGGTCTTCCCAAGTCCTGACCTAGAAACTTCTCTCACAACCAAGTCAGAAAATAATGCTTTCATGGTTGTTTGGACTAAAAAAAATTACATCAGTTTTACAATTGACTCCTTAAGTGCAACAAACTAAGACCAGCAAACTCAGTACAGCAAGAATTCAGTAAGTTGAGATTTTATTGTTTTGTTTTGTTTAAAACATTTTGAAATTAAATTATTTATTTTAATGACCTCTTAACTAACTTCTGTGCAGCATTTACTCTGTATAAAATGTGGTGTGGAAGCTGGGCATGGTGGTGCATGCCTGTAACCCTAAGACTCTGAAGGCTGAGTCAGGAAGATCAAAAGTTCAAGGCCAATTTCAGTAACTTAGCAAGACACTGCCTTAAAAAAAGGGGGGGAATGGTTGGGGATGTAACTCAGTGGTAAACCACCCCTGGGTTCAAGTCCCAGTACCAAAAAACAAAACAAAACAAAAACATGGCATGGTGTTATGTATAATGAGACACAACAAATATTAATAACCCATGAAGTCCCAAGCTTTCAATTCTGTGCACATAATAAATATTCAAATATAATTTCAGAGTTACCGTGTTATTTTTGTTGCTCAATTTGTTTTTATAGGTATTCCACATTTGGGACAATGGGTTTTAAATATGTCCCTACGCCCCAGGGGGAAGGGCTGTTCATCTAGCAGGTAGTAAGATGCTATTACAAAGAGAGGCTGAACAGAGTAACTTCCAAGTGGAAAAACTTGACACACGAGTACCTTAACCAAGGACTGAGGCAACATCACCGGCTAGGAGCCAAGCTAATATGTACCCCTTCTTAAATTGCCATGGTAACCTGTGTGATATTTTCCCTAAAAACCCATCTCCTCAACCTAATCATGAGAAAGCACATCAGACACACTGAAATTGAGGGACACTGTACAAAACACCTGACCAGTACTCCTCACAACTGTCAAGGTCATGAAAAACAAGGAAAGACTGAATCGTCACCGATCAGTGAGACTAAAGAAACATGACAACTAAATGCAATGTGGTACCCTGGCCCCTGGATTGGATGTTGGAACCGAAAAGGGACGTTAATGGAAAAACTGATGGAATCCAAATCAAGTCTAGAGTTTTAGTTAATAATAAGGTTTCAATATTGTTTTCTTAAATTTGACAAATGGTCCCAGAGTTCTGGTAAAATGATCAGATTAGGAGAAACTGAACCTGGGTTAGGGGTCTAAAGGAACGCTCTGTACTATCTTTATAACTTTTCTGTAAACTAAAAAGTTTTCCAAACTGCAGTTTTTTTTTTTAAGTTTATTATAAGAAGAAATGAGGAAATGGAAGCCAGTAGGTACAAAGTTATGTATGAGATACAGGTTACCTATGAGGCCTATAGTTAATAATAAATTTTGAATTTTAAAAATAGAGAAGAAGTGAATTATCTTATATGGATTTCACCCGAACTCATATTTATATAATACATGTTATCAATTCCATGCAAGTTTTACATGAGGGACTGAATAAAAGATGTCAATAATTAGTATATCCATCACGTGAAATATTCATCATTTACAGTGAGAACATTCAAAATCCCCTCTTTTACCTGTTTCCAAATACATAATCTATGATATATTATTTTAGGTAACTACCGTCCCTCTCGAGAGTGCAACAGAACACTAGCATTTATTCCTTTCTACAACTTTGCACCCAATGATATATACAATTGTTATGGATCAACTAAAACTTTTTTTAAAAGTTCAGAAAAAAACGTCAGTAAAGGATATAGAAGGTTTTTAAGGATGATGGTCAGGCTGTACCTTATGAAATTATCAATTGCTGACCTTCTGGCCTACAAAACGGCATTTTCACACTCTGCCACCTACTAAATCACCGTGGCCTCAGAAGACCTCAGGAAGAAATGGAGCTTATGCTGGACAAGAAGGAAAGTAAAGTGGCAAGAAGGTCACATTCCAGGAGAAGGGGGCAGCATGAGCAGCGGTCAGACAGGATGGTATGGTCAGGCCAGGAGCAGCCTGCCAGCGACGTGGCAGGGAAGTAACAGATAGGCAGGCAAGGACAAGGGGCTTTGAGAAGGGGTGTGCTTTAGGAACATGAATGATCAGGCTCTGAACATGAATGCACAGCCAAGAGCCTGACCTTCCCAGTGGCCAGGAATGTCCCAGGAAAGGACTGAGGCCACCAGGGGCACTGACACTTGAGCTGCTGCCTCCATGTCCACATTTTCAAGTCCAGAAGGAACTCCTAACATAATGAAAACATCACACGGAACTACAGATTGGCAGATCTAAGTCCTAATTTTGGCTCTGCCACTAAGTGGGTGAGAAACCCTAAACAAGCCCCATCCCCAGCGTCCATCCCAGGTCACTACCCAAACGACCTCTGGACGCATCGCTCTCTCAGGCCCCTTGCAGAGCTAAGGCACTGACTCCCACACACAGTGAAATACGCGCTGGCTCTCAAAAGCAACACGTGGTTCACTCAAGTACAGAGACTGAGGCGAGGGCCATGAAAGCAAAAACACTGAGAATAAAAGGACTGTGTTTTTATACTCAAGAGTCTATTCTTTTATGATACATGTCTGGACCCCTCTAAATATTTAAACAACAATACTGTACCAGTATGAAAACTCTCTAAATCAGACTCTGCGGTTAAGGAGGATATATGAACAGATGTGATCTTATTAAGGCCCTAATGTAACTCAAAAACAATTTGTCATATCTGACGGGTATTGTTAAATTATGTCCACCTGCCAGAGGCAACCAGAGAAATTACCAACCGCCTTTGCTCTACTTCTACTCAAAATTCCCTAAAAAGCTCCCATAGATGTGTCCAGAAGATGTATTTTTTTTAAAGCAGTAACCTAATTGTCACCAACACATAACAGCCCATGTCTCGCGATTCCTTTTCATGTATATTTTATTATGGGGCCCAACTGTTTCAACACCCTAGTGGCTCAACTTTAATGTAGCTCAGGAAACCCCCTAAGTAATATCACAAAATGCTTAACATCTGTGCAACTTGGACCCAAAAATGTTCCAATTTTTTCTTTGGGCTGGGGGAGGGTATTTAGGGGGGCCACACTGGCCACAGTTCTCATTAACGATCATGTCTGAGCTCACAGTATTTCTTCATCACCTCTCAGGCGGGAAGAACTCGTCGAGGGTACATTACAAAATGCACACAATTATTCCAAACTGCAATTGCCATGCTTGCTTAGAGTCAGGTTAAAAATGAACCCATTTCCTTTCCTTCTTCTAAATATTTGCCTCCTCTATCCTTCTTGTGTTGCCATGTTTTAATTAAGTGAAACGAGGAAGGGAGAGAGGGGAAAAATGAAGTGTGAGGCATGTGGCCTCTTTCCCAAGCTTTTTCAAAACTTCTCAGAGCTCTTTGGTCTCCAGTGGTGTTTGAAATATTCTTTATCCCACTAAGGAAAGGATGAAAAATTGATCTCCTCCAAACTTCAAATACTGCATATTTCCACAACTGCACACTGCAGGAGAGAAAGGCAGCTTAGGAGTTACCAGACCAAACAGGAAGCAGTTCTCAGAGGACCCACGGCTCATCCCAGGCAACTGCACGGGCAGAGTTTGTGCACAGAGCTGCCAGGAGAATAAACACAGGCTCTACTTCTGAGAGAAATCAAAGCAGATCTTAGAGAAACTGAACATGGAGTCAAACCTCAGTAATTTGGATTAACTGGGGAGGGGGGGCGTCAGGATGGATCAGGACAGAGCCTGGATGGTAAAGTTTTTTGTTTTTTGTTTTCTACAAAGTGCAACCACATCCATTTCCCTTTCACCCCAACCCTTCCTTCTGGCTTCATCTATCCCCAGCTCCCTTGGGCATGGACCAGAGTGGACCGCTCCTTATTTTCCATGCAGACTGAATCTGCCCTGTCCTTATGCTTCTGTTCAAGTTTCTTCCTCTTTGCCTGAAATGCCCCGTGCACCATTGTCCACTTAGTAAATTCCTTCTCAGTTTAAGAACCCATCTCAAATGTCAACTCCTGAACACCATGAGCAGCATGGATCCCCTAACACTTTGCGCATACTGATCATATAGAAAAGTGGTTCTCACACTGAGTAATATTAAAATCACTTGAAGAATATTTCAGTAAAATTCCAGTCTCCTTGCCCCATGCCCCATTCCCAGTAATTCTGAAAGACTTGGTCTGGGGTACTGCCTGAGCATTGGTATCTTTTCTAAAGCTCCCAGGTGATCATAAAGTACAGTCTGGGCTGCAGAACTTTGGTGCAGAACTTATCACGCAGCTCAGAATAATTTGACTATCCCCAAAGAATGAAGGATCCCTAACAAAGGCTGGTTGTAGATAGAGATGGAGGATACAACTTCTTCAAGAGGCTTCTCTAAGAGTGGGGAACTGCATATGATTTCAAAACTTTCATCCCCAAGTGGCTTATCATCAGCATACATCTATTTTTACAGTGCCTTCTCCCACCTGTTTCCGATTGCTATAGCTTGACTTTCCATATATCCCCCCCCACAGTAGGCTCTTTTTCACCTTTATGCCTTTGCTTTTTCCTCCCCATCTAGCTCAATTGTGTGGCCTTCTCAAGGCTCACTGATCATTTCCACTCTCGAAGCCTTCTTGTGCCCATTTCAACTCCCAGGGGTTTTCCTTCCCACTCCACTTACACTTAATTTGGCACCTGTCCTCAAGCACCTAGGCTGGCTAATGATTTTGTGGTTTGTGCATCATGGTGTGAACATCATAGGGTGGACTTACACAAGCTGAGATGGCTTTGATATCAATAGGCGATATAATCTTATGAGACCACCATGGTTTATTTGGTCTACTGCTGACTGAAACAGTGGCACGTGACTATCTTTTAGTTTGAGCTGCTGTAACAAAGTCCCACAGAGTAGGTGGCTTATAAACAAGAAAAATTTGTATCTCATAACTTTAAAGGCTGGAAGTCCAAGGACAGGATGCCAACACAATCAGGTTCAGGTAAGGGCTTTCTTCCAGGTTGTTGACGACTATCTTTTCGTTGTATGTTGGCATGGCAGAAAGACAGCCAGAGAGCTCTCCAAGGTCCCTTTTACAAAAGCACTATCTCACTTGTGAGGACTCCACCCTCAGAACCTAATCCCCTCCCAAAGATCCACTATCTCCTAATACCACCACTTGGGAGATTGGGATTTCAACATATGAATTTGAGGGTATGCAAACATTCAGCCCATTGCTGAATAGAGCAGTTGCCCTTCATGTATCTGTTGACAGGATTCACCCAGATTGGCCCTGCTCTCTCCAAGCCAATAGGGACATCAAATTAAAAAATAAAAAAATAAATAAGAATTAGGAACGTGGCTGCTCCGAAAAATCCAGAGCATAAACATCAAACTAAATATCTATATGATTGACGTAATTCAACATGACCCCATGACCTTTGCCCCCTGGTGCTACTTCCATAGTGATGTTACATGCCAAAAGGGATTTTGTAGATATAACTGAGGTTACAAACCATGTGGCCTTAAGATATGGAGGTTAACTTGGTGAGCCGGCTAATCATGTGAGCCATGTTTTAAAAAGACAGATCTTCTCCAGCTGTGGCAGATGGGGAAATCTGAAGCATGAGGAGCAGTGAGCATGACAGAGATATCCCACTGCTCCCCTGAAGATGGAGGAGGCCACTGAAATGGCTGAGTCCTTGGGAGCTGAGAGTGACAGCCAGCAAGAAAACAGGCACCTCAGTCCTACAACCACACAGAACTGATTTCTGCTTAACAGCTTGAAAGTGCTTGGAAGCAGATTCTTGCCAGAGCCTCCCAAAGAAAAGGCACCTAGGCTGATACCTTCACTTCGGCTGCAAAGGACCCTAAGCAGAGTATCTCAACAAGCCTACCCAGGATTCCCAAACTACAGATAATATCTGGGTATGGTTTTAAGCCACTAAGTCTGTGGTAATTGGTAATAGAGCAATCCTCAGCTGCCCCCCACACCCCAAACTAGCCAAATAAAAGGAGTTCCTCTTGTGAATTAACAAACATGCATTAGTATATGCTTCCTGATTCATATATATTCCACGCATACATTAATGACAGATGTCTATATGGTAAAAAGCATTTCACTGATGCAAGGTTCATTTAAAGCATTGTGATGACCTCCCTATGAAGTGTTATTTGAAATAGTCACGTATGAGTTGTTATTATAAATTTAATCACAGTGAGGTCATCTGTCTCGAGCACTATATGCTAAGAAACGCTGTGTGCCGAGTCTGTCACTGAACCATGGAAACTGGGCTGCTTAGTCGGAACTCTGTGAACCTGATGTCTGAAGAGTGCACAACAGGCACATCTCTGGCCAGGCATAAGAGGGCCTAAATGCCTGAATCAAATTCTTAGGAGGCCAGTGACCCTGCTGCTCCTTAGTGCCCCATTGCCTGGTGGCAGAGAAGAGAAAGGTGGTCACAGAGGGGCTCTTGGTAAAGCATTCTCTACACTGACTCCGAGAATTTTCCTATATCCCCACATCACATCAGCTCCCTATAAGGTGACAGGAAGTCAGCGTCCACTGCCTGACAGACAGCTATGATTGCCCAGCTCCAACATCCTCCCGCACTGACCGGTATGTGACCGACATGCACATGTGTTTCCAACAGCCACTTCTCACCCAGGAGGGAAGTCACCTGCCAGGCCCCCGCCCCTCAGTCACAGGCTCCCATTTGTCTACGTCAGCATTTGTCTGAACATCACACCTCCATCATTTCCAGGGGAAAATTGATGTGGACGGCATGGGAAAGGAATGTAACGACAGCCTATTCTAAAAGCACGCATTTATTTTATTTTATTTCAGAAATGTATGCATTATGTATGGCTGTACATAAACGTTTTTATAGAGCCTCTTAAATGATTTACCACGAGGTATGTGTTGATTATAATCTCTGCTTATTTAAGAGAGCCTTGTTTACCCCCACCGTATTTAATACAGGGAGACATGTCTCAACTAACAGTGACACCAGTAAACAAAAGTTACTGATCTACCTCGTGAGTTATAAAACTTGTAACATGCTGTAAACAGCTCTGTCATTTTATTTAGCATATTGCATTGTGTGAGCTGCCTTATTTATCTAGTGGTAAATCTTTATGTATCAAAAATGCTACAGAAGGCACAACAGATAAATTACCAACAGACACTAACATCTGACTAGTTAATCAAACAAATAGGACATGTAACAAAGAGAAAAGCTATAAATATTGACAACAAGCTGCTTCAGTCACAAAAACATTCAATACTTCAGTTCTCAAGTGTGAGTTTTATATCAGTCCCCTGGAAACAGTTTGTATCCTCCAATAAATTTTTACAGTTGATTCACCTGCCTGATACCCCTCAGCCATTTCCTTCAGAAGCTGTCAAACCCGCCAACGATAATATATGGCCCGACCAACAAGAACAGCTGTAGCCATTCTCTCGGCAGGTTCTTGCACCCTGTTCTGCATAAAATAATACATCAAGATTAATTGATTTCCCGTCAGTCTCACAGAACAGAAAATTAATTTTCATGTAGCTATTTTCCCCAGCATATGAATTTTGTACATGGCAAGTAATTTAAGTTTTTAATTATTCATGAGCGAGGTGGGGGTGGGGAGGAACATGATAAAGTAAGCTCACGAAAACCCCAAGGCCAATCTCTGGGCCTTGGTTTGTGCTGAGGCAACAATAGCATTGGCTAATGCCCATATAAATAATATATGTATTAACATACATCTTAGTATAACACCAATTTCTCTCACTCTGACCCGAGACTACCAGGTCACCCTGTGGTACTTTGTCAAAGTCTATGCGCTGGTTACATGTGACGTGCTGTGGGAAAACACAGAACATGTCAGCCATATTGAAGTGACCTCCCCTGCCTCTCAGCAGCGGCCACACAGCCCAGGCATGATAGGAGGTAATTTAACGGTCAGTGTGAGAGTGGGACCAAGCCAAAGTTGCTAATCAGCCAGGTGCTACCTCAGCAAGTCTTCCATTTGCAGGTGCCACTGACTTGTGAACAAGAAAAATGTAACCAGAAAATAAAAAGAAAGCATTTGACTCACTCAGGCCTCATTTCTCACAGGCCCTGGGCAGATCCGCGCGAGAAAAACTGTCTCGTCGGAAAGAGAAAAACCACAACGTGAGCACCTTGGGCAATCAAGCAGATTTGCTAAAACGCGAACTCAAATGCTCCTGCCGCTGTACCTTCTTAGAAATTTCACTGGTGCACTTCATAGAAACTGCAAGACAGGCAGATGTGTGGCGCCTACCTTGAGTCACAGAACTCCATTTAACCCCATTAGGACCAAACCCAAAGCATCTCACAGGGACATGGAGGAATCTACCCCCAGAGTCAAGGAGTTGGGTCACTGATGATTTATTGATGACTTCCTTTACCCTGAACACTAAGATTCAGTGTGAAATTAGGAGATCCATACAAAACATTGATCTCCTCCCAGTTAAACCATTAGGCCACACCGTGATTGTTTAACAATCAGGAAGCAGAGAGAATCTGATCAAATCACCAAACTGATACTGGACAAGGGGAGGTCACCATCCAGAAAGGACAGGGAACCAAATATTTCTGAGAGGCTGGCCTAACCTGAAGACGCTGCTCTGGCTTGAGGCATACTGCCGGAGAAGCCCCTGCAGGCATGGAGAGCAGTCTGGTAAGGAGGAGGCAGGCTGAGAAGGTCAAAAGCAAAATGCAAAGAAATCCAAATGAAATCAAAAGGAAAAGAAAGAAAGAAAAAGAAATTTTACCTGGGCAGAGGGGGCACTTGGTTGAGAGAGGTTTGTGCTTGATGAAGCTAATGAAATATTAATAAGAACACAAAAGCAGAAGTTCCTAAGGTTGTCATTTCTTAGCAGCTTATAAAAATGGACACGTTCACCAAACCAGAGAGAAATCAGGAAATTGCTTCTCTGTGTAGAGTAGCCATGCCTCATGCTGGAGGCTGGGACAAGACTGGGCCTCCAGCGTTTCCATCATAAAATCTGTTTCCCAGTAACCGGTGAAACCTATAAAAATTTTCTTCGCCCAGAAATTTGGCACTGGTGCAATATAGTGTGCAGCATTGGCCTTTTAATGTTGCTTCAGAATAGGGATTCGGGATTACATTTCTGTTACCATGATGGCTCCAGACAAAGGGGCAACATGACACATCATGCCAAGCAGCTAATTACCAGCCCTCAAGAACAGCCAGTCAACTTAGGCGGGGTTAAAATTGGCAGGGGTGGGGGCGGCCTCAACTGTTTCATGTGGTACATTTGCGAAGGGTGGGCTGATGAGGGTTGCTGAAGTCTTTGTACCTCAGGTTTTAGAAACAAAACAAAACAAACAGGATGAGGAAATTAAATATAGCACTGATACCCCAACAACAAAGGCCTGGCTCAAGTGCTGCCAAAAACCCCAGATCCGGATGCTATGACATGCCCTGGTGCCAAGAAACATGCCCAGGCCCTCCATGAACTCCCTGAAATACCCACGGCCACATTCCTGGGATGGCCTAACACTCCTGCCCAGCAGTGGTGGGGTGACACCACAGGGCTCTGTGAATGCCAGCGAAATTCTCCACTAATTATTTCTCCCAGCTAACCGCATCAGACACACTCCTTCCTTTACTGAGCGTTGTGCCATCCTGGTAGGTTAGAAAGGTTTGACCAATAAAGCACCAAGGAAAAGCTTATCCCTGTAGGACTCTGGGGGTTTGGTTTGCATTTGGTGACAGAGTTTAAAGTAAGCAACACAGAAATCAAAACAAATGTTTTGATCTGATGAATCGAGGCTGGCAATCAGGTGCTGTGTGTGTGTGTGTGTGTGTGTGTGTGTGTTTACATACAGAAAGGGAGACAAAATAGGGTTTCAGGAAAACCTTAAGTATTCTGAATGGTCCCAACATCTCCACCCCAGCCCATCCTTTCCCACAATATTAATAGCACAGCAGTTGCCATCTGCAAAATAACAAAGGTATATTTTGGTTTATACATGTGTTATAGTTTTTCTTCGTCTGGTAGGGAGGAGGAAGCTTACTTTTATCTCATTTTGAAAATAATCCTATTGAGAGCATAAATGAACTCATTATGCATGCTGCAAATTTTTTTAAAGTGTGTGTGTGTGTGTGTGTGTGTGTGTTGGCAATTCTGTAACTAAAACGTAAAAAACTTCTCCAAGTTGATGCCGCTGCTGGCATAGCTTAAAGGTCTTTGTTTCTGTAAATTCAATTGAGTGTTTCTATTTCTAAGTCTGGCAAGAGGTTCTAATTATTGTTAGAAGCCTAATTAGCATTTAGTATTACATTACAACAACTGCAGCAAAATTGTACCCATTCTCCAATAAACAGTATTCACAGTATGCAATCAAGCCGCTGTACCGAGCAATGAGAATTAATAGCACCGCACGACAATGGTAAATCCTCTGTCTCCCGCTGTGTGTGTTTAATAATTTTTCACTCCTTCCAGATTGTTCCCATCAAGCACAATTCCCAAGGTCCTAATCAACCACCCTCCCCATCAATACTACACAGAGATCTGAGCACTGAAAATTATCTGCAATTTCAAAAAGTGCTTTGTTGCATTATTAGGCCACTGACCTAAGAGGTAATGGGTAAATAGTTTCTGAAAAATGTCCAAAGCACAACATAAATTAAAGCTTATAGTCTTGCCTGCTGTTCTCACCATAGCTATAACTGCAAACTATTACGGTTTTTACACAATATTCCTAACTATAATTTTACACCATAATATTGGTGCAAAGCGCCAAATGTTCCGCTTTCACATGCCTTCATTTACTAAACAAGGAGAGCCTGGGGAGGAAGCTGACGTACTGGGTCCTTTAAAACGTCTCTGGGATCCATGCTCCTCCCTGTCTCGCCCCCTTCATCCACACCCCCACTCCATGCCCCCCCCACCAAATAAAACCAGTTGATAATTAATATGTAAGCATTCTGCAAAGGACGAATGTAAGAGCTCTTCACAAG
This sequence comes from Marmota flaviventris, assembly GCF_047511675.1. Taxonomy (NCBI): domain Eukaryota; kingdom Metazoa; phylum Chordata; class Mammalia; order Rodentia; family Sciuridae; genus Marmota; species Marmota flaviventris. The sequence continues at coordinate 48,470,723 of NC_092501.1, forward strand.
GAATGATGTGAGATAGGTGGGTAAATGGAGTGGGGACATGCTGCTTTTTCAAGGACTCAGGGCTGGACAAAGGAAGCATGGGCTGAGAGAGGAGTGCCCAGTGTCCTCTGTCGTCTGCTGAATGGTGACGATTATAACAGTGTTGACAACGCACTGCTGGAGGAGAAAGACATGTTTTAAACAATATCAAACGTGCACTTTAGGCTGGGATGAAGAGGAGCTTGTGACCAAGGAAAACAAAGCCCAGAGTCTCAGGTCATTGCAGAGCCAAAATCCAGGTGCTGGGTGTGACTGACCCACAGCTAACACTCAGCCCATCACAGCATCCCTGTTGAGAAGATGCACCGCGTTCATCTAGGGGTTTGGGTGGGATGCTGTGTTGTTGGTGCTGATTCTCTGTTTTACACAGTAGAAAAGATAAAAAAGAATTCAGAGAGCTCAAATCCACCAAAGCCTGTGAACACCTGGGCCTTCCCCGAGCAAAGCTAGATACTGGATTAGCCTGTGGTCTGCCATACTTCACCAACGCAAACACTTCTCATTTTGTCACTATCCGTCAGTAGCACTCAAAACAAAAGATTTTCCTAACTGTGGTGGACTAATGCCATCATTTTTTTCAGGACTAATGACTTACTGAGTATCATACCAAGTTTTTTCCAACATCATTATAATGCTATCCTATACTCCTAGGTCATATAGTCACTTATTAATCCAATCCAGAGATACTTAAGTGTCCACTACTGTTCCAGGCATTTGGGACAACATGGTGAACAAAGAGGTCAAAGATCTGTGCTCTTGTGGAGTGGATAGTCCAGTACAAGTCAGGCAGAGAATGTATCATTACCCTAATAAATAAGTGCATTACATCCTAGGCTGGAAGGTGACAGTGGTATGGGAGGAAAAAAAGAGCAAAATAACATGAGAGGACTGGTGAGCATCAAGGGGAACAGGCTGCAGGACTAAACCAAATGGCGAGGGTGGCTGCTATGAGACAGTGACACTAGAGCAAAGATTTAAGAAGAAAGAAAATGCTTGACATGGGTCTTAAGATTCTTGAATTTCTCTTCCTAATTCTATGCTTGCCCTGCACCCTATTTCTGATTCCCATGGCCAGTGACTTATAGCATTTTTTGAGTGGCTTTCCTACAGGGGGCAGGTGCACAAGAGGAGAATCTACATGAGTCCTGTCCGCATCTCAGTGACCCCAACAACCAGTAAAGTAGCTAGCAAAGAGCAGGTACTCGGTAAACAGTCACAATAGATGAACACACACATGAATCAATGGTAACTCATTTATTTATTTTCAGAACCCCAGGTCGTCCATTCTAGACATGGTATATTGGTGTGATTAAGGCCTGAAGAGTGTGACACTTCTTTAGAGCTCCAAGAAAATGGACGATCTTCTAGTCTAAACCTCCAGGGCACTGAGATTAGAGAAGAAATGATATTTCCAGGACCACAGTCAGGCTCTCCTGAATACTCTTCTTAGAACTTTCCACTCTCCCCTAGAGAACCAACCTCACAGGAGATATCAGAGGTGACGATTCTGCCTCATCCCTCCACGGTGGCCGTGGTGGTCATTCTCTCCATCCCCATGCATGTGACCTTTTCCTCTCTCTCACAATAACCACTGGATATTTTCTCCCTTCTGGCTTATCCCTATTTTTTAATATTCTCTTACTCGAAATTTATATCATTCTGGCAAACCAAAGAAGCAGGTGGGCAAGTGGAAGATGACAGAGCACACCAGACATAGTCAGTAAAGATGGTGACAGAACAAGGAGCTACTGTCCACATACCCACACCAGAAGCTATCTCCCTTGTGTCTCCCAGACAGTTGAAAGAGCTGGGTGGACCCCCAGCAAAGGTAAGAATCTTCAAAGGAAGAAGTTTGAGAAGTTTCCCAAGAAAAATCCTCCCTCTATTTGCAAGTAGACCTTGACCCACGAAAGTCCATTTCTCTGTCTCCCTTAGGACTCATGACCCATCTTCCACTACAAAAGACAAATCCAATGGTACACAGAGAACTCTTTATCATCAACATCCTTATCCTCCCACCCAGCCAAACCCTACTTAAAGACCTAAGCCATTAGACGATGAGTCTGTTTCATGAAGGAAAACGGCTTCAGCCCTCTCTGCTAACTCTGGAGGAAAGGTCTTGTCCAAGGATGCAAGAATGATTCAATATATGCAAATCAATAAACATAATACATTACATAAACACAAAGAAGTATAAAAATCATTAAAAAAAAGAAAGGACTGCCTTTCCATCGCTTTCCAGAAATGGTACGGCAAGAAAAATCAAACTTCAAGGCAAGGAACAAACACGTAACCCCTCATTCTGCCTCAGTCCCGGACCACATCATCTCAGTACAAAGTCCCACTCTTTTTTGATCACTCTGTATGAGAAAAGAAAGGGGGACTGTGGCATTCCCAGAGAAAGGCCAGGAGATGTTGCTCATGAGTTCAGGGCAAGGAGATGAGGAGCATGTTTATAGGACAGGAACAGCATACCTGGTGCTGACAGGTACACAGGACAAATATGACAGTGACAAATATGAATCAAACCAACCTCTTCCCAGCTCTCAAGGAGCCCCAAATGACACTACTGAGCTCACTTTTCTAGGATGATAAAATGTGGGAATCAATTCCTAATAACAGTAATAATAATGGGAGGGACCATCTCTTCAGAGCTTACCATTGTGCTAAGAGCCTTCTGTGCTTGTCCTTTTTGAGGCTGGGAGTTTGGTAGTGGCCTGAGCAGGGCTGTCATGATGGCATGTGGGGCCCAAACGTGTCATTATAACACAGCCCAAGTATTCATTTTAATCCGCCCCTGTCAGAGTCCTACACACACTGAAATCTGAGCCTGCTGGATTATTATGAGCACCAGCCTAAATCTACATGATCTTTGTGCCTATAATTCAGGAAACATGAGACTTATCCTTAAAGTGGGAGCCATGCAGTATTAGTTTCCTAGCACATTTCTTTACCATCGGCAGTATGGTTCTCAGACCTGAGTGATGGGGAACCCGCCTTCCTCATGGGATAAGAAGTTCACAGAGCCCAGGAGCATGCCAGTGTGTGCCCTCCCCTTTTAAGATGCACTTTGGATAGCCAGAACTCCATCCCAGTCCACCCTACAAAAGTGAGCTGGTGTGTGCTGCCCCAGGCCTGAGGGATGGCTGTTTGGGATGAGCTGAGGGTGGACGTGCATCTGGACATGCAGGCTGCAGAATCCAAACACATGTACAAGAGGTTTCTCAGAACACAAGCAGAGAGCCGGGGGACCGTCAAGGACCCAGAACAGATCCTCACCATGCTGCCACATCTCATTCCCCAAGGAGGTAGAGCATTCCAAACTGAAATCTTGGCTTCCAAGATTAAAGTAAGTTTTTCATGATGAGAGAATAGAGCATATTTTATTTAGCATGCATTAGTCTGGCTTATAATTTTAAATATTTAGACTACGATATGTGGGCATCTGTGTTAGTTTTTCATCACAATGACAAAATACCTGAGATCATCAACTTATAAGGAGGAAAGGTTTATTTTGTTTCATGGTTTTTAGATGTTTTAATCCATGGTTGCTTGGCCCTGTTGATTTGGGCCTGTGCAGCACACTACATCATGGCAGGAGTGTGTAGCAGATGAGGCCTGTTCATTTCATGGTGGCCAGGAAGCAAGAAAGACAAGGAAAGGCTGGGGTCCCAATATTTCTTTCAAGGGCTTGACTCTAGTGACTTTACTTCCTTTCAATATGCCCCAATTCCTAAAGGTTCTTCTAAGAGAACCATAGGCTAGTGACAAAGCCTTTAACACAGAGACTTTTGGGGACACCACAGATCCAAATAATACCAGCTTCCAATTGTAGTAATGCCCAAGAACTTGCAAAGGTTAGCAGGGAGTGTAATCTTTGCCCTGTTCTCCTCCCATGGTTTGGTATTCCATGTAGGTGAATGCCTCCCTTCCAAACACCGACAGGCCTCCCTTTAGGCAATCCAAAGAGGTGAGAATCCAGATTCATACCAAAGAGACAAGTGAAAGTAGGTGCTCCATTTGCTAAAGGATCACAGGATTCAGCTCACTCCTTTGGTGCATTGGTTTGAATCAACTAATAAATATTTATTATACACAGAAAAAAAAACTCACAAATTCATTTTTTCAGGTGTAAAGTAAAAGCGTTAGAGAAAAAAAACTTTAAATGACTTCCCCTTTACTAGTTCGTGCATGGGCACCATAGAAAAAAAATTAGAAAATGCAGATAAACAAAAGGAAAGATATTAAAAAACATTTTTATAGCACTTGCCAAGATGAATCCTGATAGGATTCATCAGATTTTTTCAATGTCATTATGAACATGTAAAAATATAGAAATACCGGTGGTTAATTTCATGCTATGACTATAGACTAGTGCCACCCATGTGCCAGGCCCTTGAAGTTCTAGAGTAGCAGGACATAGTTTATACTCCACTATAGACAAAATGGAAGATTCTTTACCAAAAATCTAAACAAAGAATTATATAGGACTCTATAGAGGGTCTAGAGATGGGAATGATTCTTTATTCCTATTTCTGACGAAACTCAGGGTTTCGTCAACACTAATGAGTAACTCTGGGTTTCCTACTCTCATTCAACAAACACTGAACACAAACCATAGACCAGTCCTATTTTAAGCACTGTGTGTATACAGTGGTGAATAAGACAAACTTCTACCCTCATGATGCTTACACAAACATATTTATAAATAAATAGATAAAATAGTGCTATAACTTCCCCTTGACTAGCATAGAGAAGGTGCTCAGAAAAGGTATTCAATGAACAAAGAAACAAAATACATCATCAGTCTACCTCTCTGTGCCTCCTTTTTAAAGGCAGTTGATGTCCTTGAAGTTACCATATCAGACAGTTGTAAAGTTTCAAAACACAACGTGGTATGCCTGTTCTGTTTCACTTAAAAATATGAATCCAATAGGCTTAATCCAAAATCTCCAGCTCCGAATTGGGTTACTATGTGTTGGATTTGATTTGTATTTCCATCAGTATCAACCCCGGCATCCTTATATAGACACCAGCAATGTACATGATTTATAGCAAGTCAGTCAAGGTAAAGCCTATAGTTTCCCTTCACATTTTGACGTTATCAGATTACTTCAGAAGCTGGCAGCAGCTACCATAAGTAACAAGCTGTCAGTGTAAATAAATCACTCTCTCTCTCTCTTAAAAAGAAAAAAATGCCTAAAAGTATAGATTAGTGGGCTTGGCCTTTTTTGTTGTTGTTGTTTATAATTTCCCTCTGCCCAAGCCTTCTATATATTTGATTTTATATAGAAAGTAGAAATTATTTCATTTTCTTTCTTAAAATTAAAGGTCCTAGGCCTAAGATCCATCTAAGAAACTCAAGTTTCAAAAGGAAAAGTGGTGGCCATTGTATATAAATCATACAACAATCAATTTGCAATCACCTAGAAAGCCCAAGGTGTGGAGAACAACTAGCAGTTCTAAGAAGAGCTACCCATGCCAGGCCAATTTAATTTCTTTCTAGGATGAGTGACAGGCTGTGGAGATAAAAGAGAAGCAACAGATACTGTCCATCTGGATCGCAGCTGGCCTCCCTCTGTCTGGTCCCACATGATTCCCCCGTCAATGG